>NC_058416.1:6478665-6553806 GCF_002201575.2 Neomonachus schauinslandi
ATATATATATATATATATATATATATATATATATATATATATATATATACTACCTATTCTTTATCCTTTCATCTATCAATGGGTACATCTTCACTATTGTAAATAATGCTGCAATAAACATAAGGGTGCATATATCTTTTCAAATTAGTGTTTTTACTTTCTTTGGGTAAATAGCCAGTAGTGGAATTATTGGATCATATGGTATTTTTATTTTTAGTTTTATTAAGAAACTTCCTACCGTTTGCAACAGTGGTTATACCAATTTACATTCCCACCAACAATGCACAAGTGTTTTTTTTTTTTCCACATCCTTACCAACACTTGTTTTTCGTCTTCTTGATTTTAGCCTAACAGGTGTTAGCTGATATTTCATTGTGGTTTTGACTTGCATTTCCATGATGATGAGTGATGTTGAGCGTCTTTTCATATGTATGTTAGTCAGCTGTATGTCTTCTTTGGGAAAATGTCTATTCAGGTTCTCTGCCCATTTTTTTTTCATCAGATTGTTTGTTTTTTTAGTGTTGAGTTGTATAGGTTCTTTATATATTTTGGATACTAATCCTTTATTGGATATGCCATTTGCAAATATCTTCTCTCATTTCATAGGTTGCCTTTAGTCAAAGCAATCTTAAGAAGGACAAAACTAGGGGTATTGCAATTCCAGATTTCAAGACATACCACAAAGCTGTAGTAATCAAACTGTATGGTATTAGCACAAAAGTAGACACATAGATCAATGGAACAGAATAGAGAGCCCAGAAATAAACATACACTTATATGGTCAGTTAATCTATGACAAAGGAGACAAGAATATACAATGGAGAAAAGACAGTCTCTTTAATAAATGGTGCTAAGAAAACTGGACAATTACGGGCGCTGGGTGGTTCAGTCCATTAAGCATCTGCCTTCTGGCTCAGGTCATGATCTCATGGGTCCTAGGATTGAGCCCTGCATCAGGCTCCCTGCTCAGCAGGGAGTCTGCTTCTCCCTCTTCCTCTCTCCTCCCCGCTCATGCTCTCTCTCTCAAATAGGTAAATAAAATCTTTAAAAAAACCCCCCAAAACTGGAGAGTTACATGCAAAAGAATGAAGCTGGACCACTTCTAACACCATACACAAAAATATATTCAAAATGGATTAAAGACTTGGGGCACCTGGGTGGCTCAGTCGTTAAGCGTCTGCCTTCGGCTCAGGTCATGATCCCAAGAGTCCTGGGATCGAGTCCCGCATCAGGCTCCCTGCTCAGCGGGAAGCCTGCTTCTCCCTCTCCCACTCCCCCTGCTTGTGTTCCTGCTCTCACTGTCTCTGTCAAATAAATAAATAAAATCTTTTAAAAAAAATGGATTAAAGACTTAAATGTGAGACCTGAAACCATAACAAATACTAGAAAAGAACATGGGCAGCAATACTCTGACATTGGTCATAGCAACATTGCTCTGGACATGTTTCCTAAGGCAAGGGAAACAAAAGCAAAAATGAACTATTGGGATTACATCAAAATAAAAAGCAAAGGAAATGCACAGCAAAGGAAACCATCAACAAAACAAAAAGGCAATATACTGAATAGCAGAAAAAGATATCTGCATTCTTGTATTTTTATAAATTTAACCTTATGCCAATTTCAAATATCTTGGTTTACTGCAAGTTTAGAATATATATGAAATTAGTTAGGTTAAAGCATTTTCCTTTTTCAGAATTTTTCATTTTCTTGTATCAAAATTGATTTCACTTTTCGATTCTTTGCTTTCTGTATACATTCTTATTTTTACTTTATTTTTTAATTTTATTTAAATTCAATTAATTAACATATAGCATATTATGCATTTCAGGGGTAGAGTTTAGTGATTCATCAGTTGCATATAACACCCAGTGCTCATTATATCACATGCTCTCCTTAATGCCCTTCACCCAGTTACCCCATCCCCCCACCCACCACCCCTCCAGCAACCCTGTTTGTTTCCTAGAGTTAAGAGTCTCTTAGGGTTTGCCTCCCTCTCTGATTTTGTCTTATTTTATTTTTCCCTCCCTTCCCCTATGACCCTTTGTTTTGTTTCTCAAATTCCACATATGAGTAAGATCATATGATAATTGTCTTTCTCTGATTGATTTATTTCACTTAGCATAATACTCTCTAGTTCCATCCACGTCATTGAAAATGGTAAGATTTCATTTTTTGATGTCTGAGTAATATTCCTTTGTGTGTGTGTGTGTGTGTGTGTATGTGTGTATAGTGGAATATATATATATATATATACCACATCTTTGTTATCCATTCATCTGTCGATGGACATCTGGGTTCTTTCCATATTTGCCCATAGTGGACATTGCTGCTATAAACACTGGGGTGCAGGTGCTCTTTGGATCACTATGTTTATATCCTTTGGATAAACACCTAGTAGGGCAAGTGCTGGGTCGTAGGGTAGCTCCATTTTCAACTTTTTGAGGAACCTCCATACTGTTCTCCAGAGTGGCTGCACCAGCTTGCATTCCCACCAACAGTGTAGGAGGGTTCCCCTTTCTCCACATCCTTGCCAACATCTGTCCTTTCCTGAGTTGTTAATTTTAGCCATTCTGACCAGTGTGCAGTGGTATCTCATGGTTTTGATTTGTATTTTCCTGACTGCCGAGTAATGGTGAGCATTTATTCATGTGTCTGTTGGCCATTTGTATGTGTTCTTTGGAGAAATGTTTGTTCATGTCTTCTGCCCATTTCTTGACTGGATTATTTGTTTTTTTGGGTGTTAAGTTTGATAAGTTCTTTCTAGATTTTGGATATTAGCTCTTAATCTGATAAGACATTTGCAATTCTCTTCTCCCATTCTGTAGGTTGTCTTTTGGTTTTGTTGACTGTTTCTTTTGCTGTGCAAAATAGCTTTTTATCTTGATGAAGTCCCAATAGTTCATTTTTGCTTTTGCTTCCCTTGCCTTTGGAGATGTGTCTAGCAACAAGTTATTGTGACTGAGGTCAAAGAGATTGCTGCCTCTGTTTTCCTCTAACATTTTGATGGATTCCTGTTTCACACTTAGGTCTTTCATCCATTTTGACTCTATTTTTGTGTATGGTTTAAGAGAGTGGTCCAGTTTCATTCTTCTACATGTAGCTGTCCAATTATCCCAACACCATCTGTCTACATTTTAAAATCCACTTTCCACTTTCTGTAAAAAATATTTTCTGTGATTTTGATTAAGGGTTGCACTGATTTGTAGATAAAGTGGAGAAAATTAACATTTTAAAAAGTGTCCAAGTAGTTTGGATTTGTCTCTTTCCTTTACTATTTGTTGGTTTTACTCGCCTATTTTCATACTTTGTTACTAGATGCACACATATTTAGGATTGTTATGACTTCTTGATGAATTAATCTTTTTATCATTATGGAATGAGCCTTTTATCCCTGCTCCTTATTCTGAAGTTCAGTTTGTATTAATATATCCACTTAATTTTTTTGTTTATTTGTTTTTATGCTATTATCTACTTTCCACCCTCTTACTTTTAATCTATGTGTACTTTCATATTTGAAATGGTTTCCTCTAGTGAGTAATAGAGGGATCTCATATACTTGTACAATCTGATAACCATCACCTTTGATTTGATAGGTATAAACTATTTAAATTTAACATAATTATCAAAGCATTAAACTTCAACACTCTTGGGCGCCTGGGTGGCTCAGTCGTTATGTGTCTGCCTTCGGCTCAGGTCATGATCCCAGGGTCCTGGGATCAAGCCCCGCATCGGGCTCCCTGCTCAGCGGGAAGCCTGCTTCTCCCTCTCCCACTCCCCCTGCTTGTGTTCCCTCTCTCGCTGTGTCTCTCTCTGTCAAATAAATAAATAAAATCTTTAAAAAAATAAATAAATACAAAAATAAACTTCAACACTCTTTTCTTTGGTCTTACAATTGTCCTGTATGACTCTTGTTTCATTTTTTTCTTTATTCCTACTTTATTTTGGAAAGAGTTCAACTAGTTATTTTTTTAATATCCACTAATGGCTTATTAGCATACATTTTACAATATGCATCTCTAACTTAACACAGTCTACAAATAATATTATACCACTTCATTTGTACTATTGTTGTTATATGTTACTTCTAAATATGCTATAAACTCCCTAAAATATTATAATTATGTATGTTTTAAATAGTCAACATTTTTGAATAATTAAAAATAAGGAAAATATTTTGTTTTACCCTTTATTTACAATTACCATCAGTTTTTATTCCCTGCGTAAATCGAAATTTCTACCTAGTACCATTTCTCTCCTGTATGCAAAAACATATACTTTAGTATTTTTTAAATGAAATTATACTAGCAAAGATTCCTCTGTTTTCTTATTGCCTGATAAGTTCTTTTTTTACCTTTATATTTGAAATATATTTTGTCTTGGGAAAGAATTCTAGGTTAAACAGTGTTTTTTTTTTTTTCTTTTCATGCTTTAAAGATACCACTCCATTCATATATAATACCAATAATGAAATTACATGTGAGTCTGACAGACTCTCTGGGTTGAGCAGAAATTGGTAGGAAACAGAGAAAGTCCTTCATCTGTACCATGATATGCAGTAGACAAAATCAAGACACTAGGAAACCCTATAACTCAAACAACACAGATTTTTAATAAGAGAATTATAAGAAAGAAATAGGATTAGAGGGAAACAAATCAGTTAAGACCCAGCAGCCAAGATTCTACTCTCTTCTATGAGTTTGACTATTTTAGAGACCTCATACAGTGGAATCATACAATACTTGTCTTTCCAAGACTGGATTATTTCACTTAGCATAATGCCCTTAAGTTTCATCATTGTTGTACTTGGCAGGATTTCGTTTGTTTTTAAGGCTGAATAGTATTCCCTTATATGTATACACCACATGTTTTCATCTATCAATAAGGGTTCAGGTTTTTTCTATTCCTGACTACTGAGAATAATGCTGCAATAAATAAGGGGTGTAGATATCTCTTTATTTTTTTAAATTTTATTGTATTTTTATTGTAATTTTTATTTTATTTTTAATTAGTTTTCTTTTTTTTTGATGAGAGGGAGAGTAGGGGGGGGGCCCACAGGGAGAGGGAGAGAGAGAATCCCAAGCAGTTTCCATGCCAACACAGAGCTTGACATGGGGCTTGATCTCGTGACCCTGAGATCATAACCTGAGCCAAAATCAAGGGTTGGACACTTAACTGACTGAGCCACCCAGGTGCCCATATCTCTTCAAGATCCTGATTTCAATTCTTTGGGATATATACCCAGACATGGGATAGCTAGATCATCTGATAGTTGTATTTTTAATTTTTTATGGAAGCTCCATACTGTTTTCTATAGCAGTTGCCCCATTTTACATTCCCACAAGCAGTGTATAAGGGTTCTAATTTCTTTTGTTTGTTTTTTCAGGTTTGTGTATATATGTTTGTGGTAAGAACTCTCAACATGGGATTAAAATGAAAAGGAGATATCCCCTCATATCAATTAGGATGTCTATTATCAAAAAACAAACAAACAAAGCAACAACAACAAAGGGATGCAAAGAAACATTTGGAGGTGGTGGTTAAGTCAATTACCTTAATTGTTTAGTGATAGTTTCATGGATTTATGTATATGTTCAAATTCATCAAATTGTATACATTAAATGTGTGCACTTTTTGCATACCACTTCCACCTTAATAAAGCTGGAAAACTTGTTTTTTAAAGATTTACAAATGTCTGTTGTTGTTGTTTTTCTTTAATGACAAGAATATAAATAGTGCCTATTTGGGTTGTCAATGAATTTAATAATTAAGGAAATAATTCTATTAAAGTCTGGATAATAGTTATGTGTAAATTAAAATTGTGTGGCACAAAATGGATTATGTTTGAGAATACAAAGGGGGATATTTTGCACTGTGTGGTAGGACTCTATTTCTCAACATGATGGTATGATTTTTTTCTGTATCTATTTTATTTTATAATTATAATAAAAACAGCAATAATAATATTGATGAGCAAACTCTCTTAGGCTGCCATTTTATATTATTTTAAAATAATGATATAAGAAAAAAATGTAGATAAAGTCATTCAAATTATGCCAATTGAAAATTTTGCTGAAAAGTTTGGATTGTTATATATAGGTTTTGTTCAACAAACATTTAGTCTAAGTTCAAAGTGAGAAAGCCAGAATTTCTGTATATATTGGTCTCAAGGAATAATTTTAATTATTTTAGATAGACGGTAGATGATTGACAGATTATTTATAGATAGATGGTAGCTAGCTCGCTGGCTCGAAAGACATTAGGTGTCTCAGTTTGGTGTTACTCTCCGCAAAATTAAAGGCGGCAATTTTTGGCTAAAAATATAAGCCAAACTTCCAATTAAGTGAATATGTTTCCTTTTGAAGACTTTGGTCCCATCTCCTTGTTTTTCATTAGATTGATTGACTGAATTAATTCAATTAATCAGGCATCTAATCTCTGCCATCAATTAGTTTCCAGTTACTTATGCCACCTCCTGAGTTCCTGCCCCCACTTGATATACTGCTGACTATCGCCCGTTTTATATAGCAATTTTTTCTCTGACCCACACCTTAACATTAACTTACCATTGGCCTACTCCCCCATAGATGCTTTAATGCCACTTGTTTAATATAAAAATTTTACATTTATAATAATAATAACTATAATTTTTGAAATATATAATCCCTATTAAGTACTCTCAAAGGGTTCTAAATGTACTATATAAATTATATAAGTTAATAATCACAAAAGTACTAGACATAATTTCCCCATTTTAGAGCTAAGACTAAATTCAAGGGGCTTAAGTAACTGGCTGCAGGGCAGAGAGCCAGTAAGTCACCAACCACGTCCCTCTCACTTCAAAGCTGCTGTCCCTTCAACCACGCTATGTTAATGGATGATGCCTTAACATGCTCATATGAATATACATCCCACCAGCAGTGATATCCCTATTACCACAGCTAGCCTAAACCATTTACTCAACTTGGAACCACCTCATTACATGGATTGCATTGCAGACTTTGTGATAGTCATCTCTCCAACTTAAAGACCAATCACACTAAAGCTCAGGACACAGAGGGAAAAAGCCACTTATTTACTTGTCTCCATTTTCTGAAGTTCCTCCTAGAAAGACTTCCAGAAGGAAGATAATGGTGGTCTTTACTGTTACCTTATCTCAACCCAGGACTGGGAGTTCACCCAGGCTCCTTCAGAGCATCTCATTCCCCTTTAGGATTCTTTCCTCCACTCTCTTTGTCCCAAGGCTTAGAATGAAACCTCTTAATATTAAAGTTGAGCTATTTTTTAATCTAATTTTTTTTTTCCCCTCAGGTCTATACTCATCCTTCTAAAATGCTAGAATTTCGATACTACAGACTGCAATTCTCCTTTTTCAGCTGCTTTCTTGACTTTTTCATGAACAGTAGACAATAGAAGGCTCCTGGAATATTGCAGGAGGGAATAAGGGTCATGTTCTCTCAATGTCACTTTCCATTCCTGTTAGTTCTGGATGAGCAATAGTGCCTTTGGCTGGCAGTGTGAGCTCCACTCGCCTCCATCAGAGCAATGCCGTGCATGTCATCACCTCACCCTCCCACTGGTGTCATGGCAACAACCCCAGACCTCCCACAACCATGCTCTCTCTGGGCTCAGAGTCAATGTTCTCTGTCTCTAGCAGCCCCCAAATAACTCTTCTCTGTGAGATTCTCAACAAATGGACTGCTGATCGAAAACTTGCTATCATTTTCACTGAATTTTAAGCCCCCATGACAATCCAATCTGGGAGACTTGGAGACACCAAAAAACATTTCGTCTGTATGTCCCTATCTGTATCTCCTGAAGAAAACCAGAATATGAGGCTGGGAAATTCAACATTGAAAGCCCCAGTGTCTTCTTGACATCTGCTGCAGAAGTATGTAAAGCTCCTAAATAATGGGCTGTACAACAGGATGCCATTTTTTCATTAGGGTTTCCTATGCTGAGCATATACATCTGGAATAAGTTTCAAAGATTTTGGGATGAGCCGATTATTGTATAATCCATTTTGCCAGAAATAGTAAGCACAAGGGTATACATATGCCCTGTAAAATAGTTATGAAATTCTGGGATGTTGCTAACTCCCTGAGGATCTACCTAACATAGGAAATGCAAATTGCATCTGCTCTCTGATCCCATAGAACACACATGGGCAAAGCCTGGAGCCTAAAGCTCATGGCCTCTTCCTCAAAGACCCATTAATCCTATGTAATAATTATTCAATATTTCCCCCTTACTCATTTGTCCACACTGCCAAGATAGAATATTTTTCTAGTTTGGGGAAGGGAATTTTTGCCATTTTTTATAATGTAGTATTCCAAATCTTTTCATGAATCTTTCCTTTGTTCTTAGATGATTACACTTTTCTAAGATATATATTTAATATTTATTTTAAGTTTAATATTTAATGTTAACTATTACATAACAATAAATATTATATATTTAAAATTTATATTTTAATATTTACTACCCATTTATTTAATATTTATTTAAATATTTATAAACATATAAAGATAAAAAAATATATTATACATATATAGGCTGTGTTACATTCCTTCTCTGAGAAAATAAACACAAAGGATGAGCCAAAAAATGAGGTAAAGGGCTAAAAGTGAAAGTGGAAATACAATTAAATATATGTATTTTTTTCTTTCTAGAAATGCTTCAGTAACTTCCTGTTATTCTTAAAATACGGCAAATTTTTAGCATATCTGAGTAGGCACCACCTGGCCTCATCTTTGCCTACTTTTCCTGATTTGTCTTGTCCTTTGCTCCTCCCCCAGGCTGTACTGCAGCCTCAGTGGTCTTTAGTTCTTTAAATGTTCCCTGCTCCTTCTAGCACAGGATTATCCGGACATACTCCTGCCTCCAGCTGGAGGGTTTCTCCTACAGTTCAACCGACGCAATCCCTACCTGCCATACACATACCCACTCTTCACCTGATTAATATCCACTAATCTTCTAATGCAAACATTTTTCTTTAAGAAAAAAATTGCCCCTATTAGGTCAGGTCCCTAAATTGCATGCTTTTCCACAGAAGTTCTAAATTAATTTTCAAATGATACTTCTGTCAATGTTATTAAATGACCAATGTTTCCGATCAGGGCTTGACGGGATGCTCCAAGAGGCAAAGACCGCATCTGTTTGCTCACGATTTTATCTCAGCCCCAAATATAATGATTAGTTCTTAGTCACATGCCCAATAAATCTATATGTTGAATTAATCAGTGAATCATGGCATCAGTGACTAAAATGACTGAAGACCCTTTGAAAAATCTCTCCAAGATTTTTCTGGAGAATGTAGAAAATGTTTCTGACAATTTTTGTGTCAGAATCTAAGGGCACAAAGGTGTTTTAAGAACACAAAAGTACTTGTGATACTAATCCTAGCCTCTTTAATTTATGACTGTAGACATGAATACTGTGTTGCCACAATTCTCTTGTACTTAGCATCCATTATAATTTCATTATGCAATCCAGCAATCTCTTGACTGTGTCTAAGAACATTTGTGTTTCTCCATTTTTAAACAGCTTTGTTGAAATATCAACATATCAAATCATTCACCCATTTAAATTGTACAACTCAATGATTTTAATATATTTACAGATTTGTACAATCATCAACACAATTTCAGAATATTTTCATACCAAAAGAAAGAAAAGGAAACTCTAACCAAAAAGAAATTCCAAAAGATCAATATTCAAAAAGAAATGCCCAAAGAACCTCAATACCCATTTGTTGTCATTTCCATTTTGCCCCACCCCTACCACTGGCTCTCAATGGTGACTGGTGTACTTACTACCTCTATAGATTTGCCATTCTGGACGTTTGATATGAATGCAATATGTGGTCTTTTGTGAATGGTTGCTTTAACTTGGATAATTTTTTTCAAGGTTAATCCATGCTGAGGTATGTGTCCGTATTTTGTTTCTTATTTTTGCTAACCAATATTCTATTATATGGATATACCACATTTTCTTAATCTACTTATCAGTTGATGGATATTTGGGTTATTTGTATTTTTTGGCTACTATAAATAATGATGTTATAAACATTTGTGAATAACTTTCTGTCACATATGCTTTCATTTATCTTGGGCATTTACCTAGGAATGCATTTGTTGTGTCATTTGATTATGGTGTATTTACCCATTTTTATTTTTATTTTATTTTTTGTTTACTCATTTTTAGAAACTGCTAGATTGTTTTCCAAAGTGGCTGCACCATTTCACACAACCTCACACAAAACAAAGGTTCTAATTTCTCCACATGCTTGCCAACATTTTTAATTATCTCTTTCTTCCTATAACCATCATAATCATTATGAAGTGGTGTCTCAGGTGGTGATGATGAACACTTCCCTAGTAGCTAATTATGTCAAGCATTGTTTCATGTACCTGTTTGCTATCTGGATGTTAGAGAGATGTCTGTACAATTTCTTTGTCCATTTTTAATTACACTAATTGTCTTTTAATTTTTAAGCTGCAAATGTTCTTTATATGGTCTGGGTATAAACCCCTAATTAGCTATCTGATGTACTGGACAGAAAAATGTCTTCCCCACAAATATGTCCACATCATAATTCCTAGAACCTATGAATATGTTATCTTATGTGGAAAGGAGACTTTGGAAATGTGATTCACTTAAGGATATCGAGATGGGAAATTATCCTGTATTATCTGCCCAGGACCAATCTAAACACAAGGGTACTTATAAGCAAAGATGAATTCAGGAGAGTAAAGGAAGGAGATGGGACAGAAACAGAGTTGAAATGATATAATTTCTGGCTAGAAGATGATCATAAGTCATGGAATGTGAGCAGCCTCTGTAAGCTGGAAAATATAAAGAAATGGATGTTCCAATATACCCCTAGGAATACAGACTACTGACAACCTGATTTTAGCCCAAGGAAGTTCATTTTGGACTTCTAACCTCCAGGAGAATAAGATAATAAATTTGTGTTATCTTAGCCCATTAAGCTTGTGTTAATTTGTTACAGCAGCAATAGGAAACATATATATATATATATATATACATGTATATATATATGTTTATAGAGAGAGAGAGAGAGAGAACATATTTTTTAACTTTGATGAAATCCAGTTAATCTACTTTTAAAATTTTTTGCTTGTGCTTTTAGTGTTGTGTTTACTAAGGCTTTGACTAACCTAAAACTATAATGACTCTGTCCTACATTTTCTTTTAACAGTTTTATAGTTTTAGCTTTCAAATTTAGGGTAATGATTTATTTTGTACAAATATTTGGGACATGGTAGAAGCAGGAATCCAAACATTGTTATTGTAGTTGTTATTATTATTTTGCATGTGGATAAACCTGCATCACTTGATCCATATGTTATTATAATACTGCTTTCATTAAATCTATAGATCAACTTGGTGAATATTTCCATCTCAACATTTTAAGTCTTTCTATACATGAACATCAGATATATTTTCTTTTATTTTGGTCTTTCAAAAATTATTTCAACAATGGTTGTATTTTTAATGTACAAGATTTGCACATATTTTCTTAAGTTCATTCCTAAATATTTTGTTCTTTGTGATGCTATTATAAATTTAATGATTTCACAATTTTGTTGATGAATTGTTCATTGTTAGTTCATAGAACATTTATTTTGTATATTGATCTTGTATCCTGTAATCTTGCTAAAACTGTTTATTAGTTGTAACAGTTTTTCATGGAATCTGTAGATTATGCCATCTGTAAGTAAAAAGTTTTACTCTCCCTTTCCAATCTGTATGCCTTTTATTATTTTTCTTGCTGAATTTCCCTGCATAGATATTTCAATGTAATGCTGAATAGAAGTGGAGAAAACATTCTTGTCTTGCTCAGCCCTTAGAAGGAAACCATTCAGACTTTAAGTATGATGATAGCTGTGCACTTTTCATAGGTATCTGCCTTGATCTGTTAGGGCTGCCATAACAAATCACCATGGACTGAGTGACAGATCTGATGTTTGGTGAAGTCCCACTTCCTCATTCATGGATGACATCTTATCCCTGTTTCCTCACATAGCAGGCAAGCAGTAACTCTCTGGGTCTCTTTTATAAGTGCATTAACTTATAAAGGCACTTAATCGCCCCCCCAAAATTTCCATCTCCTAATATCACATTGGGGGTTAGGATTTCAATATGTGAACTTCAGGGTCATATATATTCAATCCATAGCATTCTACCACTGGCTACCCAAAATTCACGTCCTTCTCACATTCATTCCATCCCAAAAGTCTCAAATACCTAGAGTCTAAGTCCAAAGTCTTATCTAAATACCATCTAAATCAGGTATGAGTGAGACTCTGAATCAATATGATTCATCCTAAGACATATTATTCTCCAGCTGTGAACTTGTGAAGCAAAAAAGTTACAGGCTTTCAAACTACACTGGTGGGACATATATAACGTATACAAATCCATCTCAAAAGGAAGACATAGGGAAGAGGAAAGGGGTAATGGGTCCCAAGTAAGTCCAAAACCTAACAAGGCAGACAACATTAAAGATTAAAACTTGAGAATGATCCCATTTGGCTTGGTGCTCTGCCTTCTGGCCCTACCAGGGTGGCAACACCATCCCCATGGCTAGAGGAGTGCTGCCCATACCACATTATCTGTGGCCAGAGAGCCATACCATGGACAGAGCCCCAGAGCTCTGTGTGGTGGGGGAGGTCACACCCGTGACTCTCTGGGGCTGCCCTCTCCTTTGAAACAGGCAGACACAGTCATGCCCTCTGGGAACCCAGCCCTCTGGGCTGAAGTGGGAGTGGCAGCCCTGATGATCTCTGAGTCACCTTCTGGGTCATTCTTTGTCTTGAAGAATAGCACCTGGCTTCTGTCCACTTGGTTGATCCATACTAATCTCCTTATCAAATGGTCACTTGGCCACACCCTTTTTGTTCTCATTTTATGCAATATGGTTAGACTGAAATTTTTCCAAATCTTTAAGGTCTGATTCCTCTTTGCTTAACAATTTCATCTTTCAGTAATTTCTCACTTCTTACATTTTACTATAAGTAGTCAGGAGGACCAAGTCTCACCTTCCATACTTTGTTAGAAATCTCTTCAGCTAAATATCAATTTCATCACTTACAACTTCTACCTTTCACAAAACACTAGAACATGAACACAATTCAGCCAGCGTCTTTGACAATTATAACAAGGATGGCCTATCTTCCCGTTTCCATCTGAGACCTCATCCGAATGGCCTTTACCATCCATATTTCTACCAATATTCTACTTATGATATACTTTATTCTCTAAGAAGCTTTCTCTACAGGTGTCCTCTGTTCTTTCTTACCAGAATCTCACCAGCATCATCCTTAACAGCCTGTTCAGGATGATGTGGGTTTTTCCTAGCAGGCACCATAGCATTCTTCTGTCCCCTACCCATTACCCAGTTCCCAAGACATTTCCACATTTTTAGGTATTTGTTCCAGCAACACCTCACTCTGAGTACCAGTTCTTGTATTAGTCCATTTGGGTCACTATAATAAACTACCACACACTGGGTGGCTTAAACGAGAAACATTTATTTCTCAAAGTTCTGGAGATTAGAAAATCCACTATCTGATTCAGTATCTGGTGAGAGATGCTCCCCCGTTTAGAGATGCTGTCTTCCCATGTGTCCTCACATAGCAGAAGGGGTAAGTAAGCTCTCTGGGTCCTTTTTCTAAGAATACTAATACCAACCATGAGGGCTCCACCCTCATGACCTAATTACCTCCCAAAGTCTCCACTTCCTCATACCACCACATTGGGGGTTAGGATTTCAACATATGAAATTTGGGGGAGCACATTCAGTGCACAGCAATGCCTTTTATCAAGTTGAGAATGTTCCCTGAGGCACTAAATCTAAAGAATGTGTATAGAAATATTCTAAGCTCTTTGATTAGGTACCAAGGGAAATGTGTTACACCAAGTTGCGGACTACAACAGATACAATCAATATTTTAAGTAAATTTATCCTAACTAAAAATACTACGTGTTTTTTTATTACAGATTTGTACATCTCCTACAATTGCCACCTCTATGAATCCCTCTCCACGTCCCTCCACCCTCCAGCTTATTCAGTCTCACCAGAGATAAAGAAAGGGGCTCAGACGTAGTCTTTTTCTGAATGTTGCATATTGAATGAGAGATAGGCTTCTAAATGTGGCATACCTACAGATAGAGAGGAAAAAAAAAAAAAAAACTACTAGTGTGAGTTTCAAGTGAGCCCTCTCTTTATGTTAGCACTTAAAACTATTGAATTGCAAATGAAATTCCAGGCAAGATGTGATACCTCCAGTTTCATTTAACAAGATTCTTTAATACTCATGAGATTCATAAGAAATTGGATGCTATTCGAACAGCAAGGATTTGTAATAATGGCCCAGGTATTATGAGGATTAGAAGAATCTGAATGAACAATCCCTTAGCTCATAAAGAAAATGATAAAGGATAAAAGGTAGCATTAACTGTTCAGTGATGTGGAATAGTCACTGTAGATACAGCTGCATCAAATTAAAAGTTACTTGATTAGTTAGCTAAATAAAATAGCTTTTATTTTGTACCTACATAAACAATTTCATAAGTCACTCAGAGCCTATGTATTATAATATAAGAATAGTTTTCAATGTAGTTATAATTTTTATTGAAAAAATATTATTTAATATAGTTTCCTATACTTGCTCTTTACTCATTTTTTGAAAGATTTATTTATTTATTTTAGAGAGAGAGAGCATGAGTGGGAGAGGTAGGGGGAGAGGGAGAGAGAATCTCAAGCAGACTGCGCCAAGCTTGGAGCCAGACATGAAGGCTTGATCCCAGGACCCTGAGACCAAGATCTAAGCCCAAAACCAAGAGTCAGACGCTTAACCCACTACACCACCCAGGTGCCCCTCCTTATTCATTTTTAAAGAATTTTACTAAAAACTTGTATGTGTGTTCATCCTGAGAAAATCAAATCAAATATGTAGTTGAAATTTTATTTGCAAGCATATATCTGACAGAAGTATTCACCACTGTCAGGGGAAAATGGGCTGTTTTGAAGAGTTCCCCTTAAAAGTTGTTAAATGTTTCAACTGTCCTTCTTGGGGAAGTGGCTTTAGTTTGCTGAGTGGTAACCCAAGTGGACTGTCATTCATGTAATTTGACCAATTCTACGTAAAATAACCTTTCTATTTAAAATACCCATTTCTTGGGGCGCCTGAGTGGCTCAGTCAGTTAAACGTCTGCCTTTGGCTCAGGTCATGATCCCAGGACCCTGGGGTCAAGCCCTGCGTCGGGCTCCCCGCTCAGCGGGGAGTCTGCTTTTTCCTCTCTTGCTCCTCCCCCAGCTCACAAGTGCACACTTTCTGTTTCTCAAATAAATAAATAAACAAAATCCTTAAAAATAAAATAAAATAAAATAACCATTTCTTTTGGTTGTTGGCTCTGTTGAAGGATATTGATGAATTAAGTTAAAAATCCAGGAATCCAGCCTCACATTTGAAAGTTCAAGTAACTAAGATCTTCTAATATGTTTCTCACTGTAGTATGAGATTGCATATGGGTGATAAAGTGGCAGAGAGAAAGTATTAATAATATAATGAGCAGGAACTACTTTCTGACCTCTCCCTTCTAAGGAACATGGTTTATCTTGTGACAAATAAAAGACAGACTTAGGAAGAAACTCTTCTCTTGTTAGGAATTTAAAAATATTTTGAACGTTTTTCCAATATATGTAATTTCCTTTTATTTAGCACATTATCTGTTTCCATGAGACTGTGGACTGAGCATAAGTGTCTCTGAACAACACAGCCTTTGTTTGTAATTACCTTTGAATGCCAAATACCATGGGGGTAAAGAGATATTCTTGATTCCATATTATTATGATGATGAGATAAAAAACCCAGGAGCCCTAAGAGATGAGCCACGATGGCTGAAAACCTCTGTGTCCTTCACTTGTGGCGGGACTGTGGTTCAACCCATTTTAGCAGGTCCTGTCACTTGTGGTTTTCATCCTTGGGTTACCAGTGCAGAAGCAATAATACAAAACCTGGTGTGGGGAAGCACTACAAGGACGAAGGAACAAGGATAGGGTGCCATAAGTTAGTGATCATATAAACTATGTAGCAGGTCAGATGGGAGGATCCTGGCATTTCTGGAAAGCCCGGGAGTCCCCAGAGCTTGAGTATGTTTTGTATTTCAAAAGCAAACATCAGTTCAGTGTTTCTCCAGGAGACACAAAAACCTTCAAAATCCAGGTTGCCTTAGAGGTGAAAATACATAGAAGGGATCATGCTCTCTTTAGAAGGTACCATGCAATAGCGTACTGAAAAAAATGTACCAAACCACAAATATGATCACGTATACTCAATCACTAACTTTCAGTATTTGGAAGGAAATGCTTCCCTTCTTCCACATTTCTCCTCCTTCGCTCTCTCCATCTGAAACAGGAGAAACTGGACACCCAAGAATTTAAGTGGCTTCTCACAGTCAGATAAACCAGTAAATGGTACAGCTGGCTTACGACATAGGTCTAGAAATTGGTTACTGACTATTGGGGGCCCCATCCCACAGCTGCCTCAGAGACAGTTACAGAGAATTCTTCTGTGTCTGATTCTCTAGGCCTAATCTATTCCCTGCCTCATTGCAACCAACACTCAGGAAAGAAAGTGAGACAGGAGAAATCAGCTGAAAATGCTCTTTTCATATATATATTTCTTTGGCTTCTATAAATACATCTTAAGCCTAACAATAGATATTAAGCAAATATACAACACTACCCTTAAGTTCTATAATTTCAAGTTGTTCTGATCATTATTCATGTTGGAAATCCATATTCATCTACTTCAAATTGGTTGAGATTTAAGCCAACTATCACTGGGTTTTTAGAATACATTCGCTCTATTTAATGCAAATCCCAGGCTTCTACTTAAAATTCCTTATTTTCAAGGTAATATAATAAGATAGCAGAAATTCTAACGTTCTCTGAAATGTTTTTCAAGGCGTAAAAATCAAATCTGAAAAGGAATTGCTCTTAATTTATTTTCTAAATCTTTTCAGTTAAGGTAATAAAACTATGAAATAGTTTGCTAGGTATTGGAAGTCTGAAAAAGGTGTTGAATGGTAGTATAGAATCCAAATTAAGGCATGAAGAGGATAATAATTAACCATAAAACCACTTAGGAGAAAATCTTCCCAGCAGTATCACAGTGTTACATAGAAATAGCAGCATATTTTGGGCCAAACTGCAGTCATTAGCATATATTAAAAAGAAATGTTCTCACCTGCATTCTTATTAGTTTAGTATCACTTCCGTGTGTAAAACACAAAGATAAAAAATAGCTAAATGCAGAGAAGCTAAATTCTGCTCAAGATTGTCTGCATTTTTCAGTCTGCAAACATCTCAGTCTAATGAATCTGGGGAGACGGAGCTGTAGTTATAAAACAGTAAGCCTGGGTATCAGGAAAACACGTCAAATAAAAATCCCAGGAATTACTACTAGTTTATCAGAAGTCTCTGGTTAAAACGAAGGAACAAGGCTTCTTTGTTTTTCATCCCTTAGCAAAAAATATTTCTGAGGGCATTGCATTTCTATTTGCTTTATGGACTATCTGTTTCCCAATACCTGAGAGAGGGTCTTTGAACCTAAGGAGATAGTCTCTCTTTTTGGAATCAACGTGGTTTATCAGTGATGTTATTTCTGATTAGATATTTTGCATCGATCCCGAGAAAGACCTTCTAGGCTTCAATCCTAGAGGAATCCAGCTGCATGCTGTTTCTTTAGGAAGAGATGCAAACCAATAAATGCATCTTTAAAAAGTACAAATCCTTTAGTAACTTTTGTTTTTCCTTTTTAGAACATTTTCTTCAGTGATATATTGGATAGAGTTTTAAACAAGCTGTGGAATGCCATCCACATCTTTCCTAATCCACAATCAAATAAAAATACATACTGCCCTCAGGGTTCAACTAATCTTGAAACAATCTAGACTGTGTGGGGAGACCGTGTTACTAAAAACAGAAATGTGACAAACTTTTTACAAATGTCTTACATTGTGAAAACTAAAAATATGTAATAGATACATAGCCAGCCACTTTGACTTTCTACAGCTGCCTCGCTGGTTGCTGGGTTAAATCAACCTTGTCCTGCAGCAGAAAGACAAATCTGATGTCATATTTTACTCACTCTCAGCCATAGAGATGTGGATTCCTAACTATTGAAAAGTTGTTTTTACTAGCATGTTGGTATTTTCATTTACTTTTTCTCCTTCTGGCTGAATATAAACATATTAAAATATGTTTCCTTTTAAGTTTGAAAAAAAAAGCAATCAGAAAGACCTAACACCTGCCTCATCTAGTGAACTTAACTGCAATCTCAGTTTTAATAAGATATTTTTCCTTCCTGAGTCACCTGAGGTGGTCCTGCTCAAATATGAAAGAAACTCTCATGGTATTTAATACATATAAATTGTGATTGCTAAATAACTTGCCCATCTTTCTTAATTGCCTAGAAGCAGGTAATTGGGCTTTTTGTTTTTTGTTTTACTTTATATTTCCAGGAACTAGCACATTCTTGGCACATAGTAATTCATGTTTCTTTTTTAAATGAATGATTGAATGAGTTAATTAATTGGTATTTTTATGCATTAAGCTCTTCAGATAATTTATTATCCAAACTGGCAAATTTAAATCAATTACACTTTTCAGAGGAGAAAAGGGAGTATGTAACAATTAGCCCTCAATGACAAATGCATAAATTTATGCATAAACTGTTAGTTTGCTTTCTCACAAATTCTTTAATTGCATTTTAACCTTCTCAAGAATATAGTGGTCATCAATAATTCACAAATTCATAATACCAATAACATTGTATTCTAAAGCAGTCCCACATAATAAGTGTTTAACAGCTTTAATATTATTGTTTTTGAAAAACAGCTAAGTTACTATAAAGGTCTATTAGAGTGAAAGGCTAAAATAATAAAACATGTAAAGTTTTAATAGATACAGAAAAGATAACTAATAGCACATTTAACTATACAATAAAGTTTTGTTCAAACAAACTATACAATAAAGTTTTATGCAAACAGACAAATATGTCAGAGAATAATAACCACATGATCACAATATTAGTACTAATAGTTTCACAGCACTTTGTAATTAAGATAGAACAAAGTGCTACATGGACCATATTTATTCATATTTATTTAGCCAATTAGGCAATGAAGTATATGCAAAATATAGAGTGAAATTTATGTGGTAAATCTGATATCTGTATTTGTATATGTACACATATATACATATACACCATATATATGATACAAATTTAATTTTGTGCCTATAATTACACTTGTATTTGATGTGTATCAACATCAAGTGTGTGTGTTTATTTAGTATAGGTAAGTACTCACAAGAATGGATGCCCACAAACATACACTATTATTGCTGATACCTGATAATTCAGTTAATTCAGTTAGTAAGAGCAAAGCTCTTTATGCAGAAAGAATGGACAGTGTTTGAAAGGTAGAATTGAAAACATGATGTATCAATATAATTCACAAGTATAAATTATTAAAAATTTAATGATTGTCATCAAAATAGATCCTGCTTGAAGAAATCCTCATTTCTGAATTATTTACAGATGGGTCTATGCCTTCTTTGCATGATGTGACTTTGTTTCAGGTTACATTCTCAACATGTGAAAAAAAATCATGATTTTTTTTTTTAGGCCTTGGACAACTAATAGCTAAAGGGAATTAGTACTTTCTAAGCTCTACAACAGAATTTCACTTGTTCTCATTACAAAGTCTGCCAATCCAGATTTGATTTTTATCATTATGTATCAGTGTTATTAAAATGATATACTACTAAGGTTATGCTACTATTTCAATATAATGTTTTTCAGTCCAGCTTACATTCTGAATCATCTGAGTCCAAGACATCTGAAACAATTTTAGATGATCCTTCTTTATGTAACACTCAAGTTTAGGAACTATGGAATATGGATCCATGTCATCAAGTGCAAACATTTTGGTATCTTAATAATTGAATGTCTATATTTCACTAGGGATTAGGATAAGGCTGAGTCCCATAAACACCTTACATAAACAACCACAACGGAATTCATATGTGATCAGGACCAGTTTCACAGAAGGAGGCCCCATACTCAGAAAAGCCAGTAATTTGAGTCTAATGTTCTTGGTCACCGTCTTGAGTTTTTTTTTTTTTTTTTTTTTTAAGATTTTTATTTATTTATTGAGAGAGAGAGCATGAGAGAGAGGAGGGTCAGAGGGAGAAGCAGGCTCCCTGCCGAGCAGGGAGCCCGATGCGGGACTCGATCCAGGGACTCCAGGATCATGACCTGAGCCGAAGGCAGTCGCTTAACCAACTGAGCCACCCAGGCGCCCACCGTCTTGAGTTTTGAAGGTGAAATCTGATGGAACAGTGGAGCATTCCCTGGGCCTTGGATCCTTGGTTCATGCATAGTGTCCCCTTCTGCAATCTCCCCAGAATGGTTCATGGGTCTCTCCTCCCTGACCCCTGACTTCCCAGATGACATCTGACATCCTTTTCCCTGCTAAAGCCCCATGGCCACCTCTACCTCCCCATGCCTGGGGAGGCAATCAGGTCACTAGGGGCTGGGAGTAGTTCTACCACTGCCTTCTGCCCCTCTCCTGGGGCTTGGACAGAGACATCAGGGGTGTCCAGAGTTAGGTCCTAGGCATGCTTTGTGGTGGGGTGGGAAAAGGCAATACTTTTCCCTTCCCCAGGATGCTGACATTGCAACACAATCATATTCAGGAAAATGACTCAGTGGAGCCCCATCTACCCTAACACAGATACAGAGCATTTCTGGTGTGAAGGTTGCAATCCCATGGAATCCTGTGTCTATCCTGAGCTGGGAACAATGACTTCCTTGCCCTAACCTGGGTCCAGCATTTTTTTTATTCTTGATCCTGCAAAATATGTTGCTGGGCCTGAACTAATATAAGAATGATGTACACTATAAAGCACAGGTATATAAAATATGATCTCTACATCATGAAGTAAACTATGGTCCCCTAGAGATCTGGAGCTAGAGCTCTAAGAGATGAATGGAATTTAGCAGATGAACTAGTGTGTCTCTGCCTCAGTGACTCTGAATTTAATTAAATTTCTTCCTAAGAATGAGATGTGTTAGAAGCATTAATTTGTAGAGAATATTGCTCATTAAGAATTTATTAAGAATTATCTTTTATTTTCTTTACCTAAGGTAAAGAACAATAATAAGTGGACTAAAATTTTAAGTGGACTACAATTTTAAGTACCATGTATTTGATCCCTAGTGAGTCTGGATGCGGGGATTTTTCATACACAGTGGTTGTAAGGCAAACATTAAGTTTACTAAAACAGCATATTTTAACATGACTACCACATAACAATGAATAGATAATAAGTAAGGTCTACTACACTAATTATAAACAAGGACACTTGAATCTTGTGGTTTCTTGACTCAAAGACACAGAAACAGACGATTTGGATTCAGATGATGCCTTATGTGACTCAAGCCTTTGGAGACTTCTGAGGTAACATATTCCATATTAAGAAAGTCATTTGCTGTGATTGTGTTGGGTTTGTGTCTACTCATACACAATGGGCAGTGCCAGTAATGAAGTTATGGAAATCACTTGCTATTGGAGGATTAAGAAGAGGTTCTGGGTATTCAGTTCACTCAAGACGTTTCCTTTAACCCAATGATTATTTGAGTTAAGATGCAGATACTGACTAATGTCCCACTAACTTTTTCTTTTACTATTACTATTGTTTTAATTTTTATTGTTATGTTAATCACCATACATTACATCATTAGTTTTTGATGTAGTGTTCCATGATTCATTGTTTGTGCATAACACCCAGTGCTCCATGCAGAACGTGCCCTCTTTAATACCCATCACCAGGCTAACCCATCCCCCCAGCCCCTTCCCCTCTAGAACCCTCAGTTTGTTTTTCAGAGTCCATTGTCTGTCATGGTTCGTCTCCCCTTCCGATTTCCCCCCCTTCATTCTTCCCCTCCTGCTATCTTCTTCTTCTTCTTCTTTTTTTCTTAACATATATTGCATTATTTGTTTCAGAGGTACAGATCTGAGATTCAACGGTCTTGCACAATAATGACACTAAACTTCATTTCTCAGTACAGAGTGGAATTTAGTGTGCTGGAAAAATCCAGAAGCACAATTCATCTACTCAAAATATTGATACAGATGCTTATGGTGTTATTTTACAAAACTACAATATTTCAGACCAACTGAATCATTAAAACATAGAAGAAATCATCTATTAATTAGAACCAAGGGATTTGGTCACCACATTGGGGTGTGAGAATCAGCTTGTTTAAGTTATAGGAAATGGTTCAGACATTGCAGGAATCTGGTTTGGTAAAAACCAGAATGATTTCATGTGAGGGAAAAAAATACTTGTACAATCTCTACTATTAAACATCATTTAAGTGCACTGCCCAAGGAATTATTTTATAAACATCGTCAAGAAAGCTATGATACTGTAAAATTCATTTCAGTTCAAGTAGAAGGCAAATTAACTGGAATCTTAATTTGTGTCTTCTTCCTCCCGAGAGAGGTTTGGGAAGCACTTTTCTCTCCCTGTAATACTCTTCACAGATGCTTCAGTTGGGGTTTGGGAAGGAAAACAAAAGTCACTCAGGTATTCTACTTGGGCGGTGTTTCAGTACAGGTAATTGGAAACATTACACACCATTAGAATGTCTTTGAGTACAAATAAAGCCACCGTGATAAGTAGAATATTTTTAGGAGCTCACAAAGATGCTTCTGTGAAATCCAAGAATTTTACTGATGGGAGGTTGAGGAGTTATCTGGTATCAAACTTCACACCCTGCAGTACCAAATCTGGCAATTTTCAAGCATTCCCTATTTGCAAATGAGTTGTCTAAAAATGAGACCAGAAAATAACGCTTCTCCATTTCTTCTGTTACAAATCTCCTGTGAATCTCTCTCACTAATCGATTCTGAACTCGAACCTTCCTGGAAATCAGAGAAAGGGCCTTCCTAGATTCTTCTCTGATGATCTAAAGAGATTCTCAATGGATATGTTAGGGAGGCTCAGGTACCCATGAAAATCCCAGCTCAACTATGTCTTTGTCAACTCAGCATCCATACATGATCTTTTAAAGAAGTGTAAACTACTAAACAATTAAAAAATACATTTTGTTTCTGCCTACTAGACTACTATGATGTAAGTCTTCCCCATAAAAATCAAGATTCACTTCCATAAGTCATTTTACCCCTAGTTGGAGTCATCTTTAGTCTTTTTCTCCCTCAGTTACAACATGCCTTTGGATATCCAGGAATGTAAATACATCAGTAAATTTAATCTCCACAGTACTATATAGGAAAGAGAAGAGGAAGGTGATTAGAAAAATAGATTAAGGGCGCCTGGGTGGCTCAGTTGGTTAAGCGACTGCCTTCGGCTCAGGTCATGATCCTGGAGTCCCAGGATCCAGTCCCACATCGGGCTCCCTGCTCGGCGGGGAGTCTGCTTCTCCCTCTGACCCTCCTCCCTCTCAGGCTCTCTGTCTCTCATTCTCTCTCTCGCAAATAAATAAAATCTTAAAAAAAAAATTTAAAAAAAGAAAAATAGATTAAAATACAAAGTTGCTAAAATATACTACCTATAAATAAATATTTACATGCATATGTGCATGCATGAGTATGTATAAAAAGAGAAACAAAATATGTGTAATGACTGCAATTCAAGTCTCATAGTTTGTCTGTATAACTTATTTTTCTCTATCCAGGCAATGTTTCCTTTAGTTTCAGCAAATGGCTCAGCATACAATATTTGATTACCTGGCAGACTGACCCCAAACTTTTGTTTCTGATGGGCTAAATCTTTCATGTTTCTGCCTGTGTTTGTTGTCTGTTACTTTCTAGTAAGATTTATCAGTGAGCACGGGAATACAATGAGGAGTACCATCGTGCAACACTCTGGTTTGCAGATATATTCCAAACCCTCCCCTTGATAATCAAATCAATTACTTCAATCTATATTGTAATCCCTCTCATTTTTACTTTTGACACAGCAGCATGGGGAACCCTAATGGCAAGTTAGCAGTCTCACCTTGGGGTACAATTGTATTATTTTAGGCTCTCCAGTGGAAACATCCTTTGGTCACTAGGACATCTAGACCAGCAAATACCAAAGATGAAAGGAAAATCTTGCAAATGGGGAATGAGGACTTACTGTAATGAAAGGAGCTACCCCCTTCCACCCTTTGATTTGCAGAGCCAAGAGTTCTATCAATAGGAAAATTGGCTCATATGGGCCACGAGGAGGAAGCATATACATCATCTTGTAAGCCAGCTCTTGAGCCAGGCAAGTTTTTAGCAACATATGGTGCATGGATGATAGGTGACATGATTTAGAAGAAGTCTTAGTAGATGTCCAAGAGGAAGGTGGGTGGTAACATGAACTGTGAGTTGAGATGAGCAAAGTGGAGACACTGGTGCCTGGAGACACAGCAGAGAGAAAGCAGGAGAGGGAGGGATGGAGGAGGACTCGGGACCATTGCTTGGCAACTGAGGGGACAGGGGATATCTGGGGGAAGGAAAGGTTGGAAGAAGGAAAGATTTGCTGGATGTAATTGATGTTTCTGTTCAGTACTTGTTTTGTCCAGGTGGGCATATCAAACAGTCAGATGCTAGGTTTTCACTCTTGTTTATGTTCACTCTCACAAGTTGACCATAAACCCAGACAGTCCTCTTTAATTTTTTTTAATGTATAAGTAACATGATAGAAAGTCCTTGATGGAATACACCTATTATATATATACATATATATATATATATATATATATATATGTATATATATAAAACAACAAAACCGCAACCCCTGCTTCCACAGCTAGAAATAGTCTCTTTTAAAGTAAAGAGATCTACAATCATGCAGTAGAACAGTCTTGAATTCTACATGAATAGAAAGGTCTTTTAAAATTCCAGTTTATATTTCATGAACTCAAAAATATTAAAAACCAAGTGAAGCTTTTCTTATTATAATCTTAGTCCAAAAAAATAGAAATGCTATATTATAGCAGTCTAATTTTGTTAGTGACTGTAATATATTTAGGATATCATGGCTGAGAAATAAATCAGAAATAAAATGTAGAAAATGTCTTATATGCATTTGTATTTAAAATT
Source organism: Neomonachus schauinslandi (assembly GCF_002201575.2). Classification (NCBI taxonomy): domain Eukaryota; kingdom Metazoa; phylum Chordata; class Mammalia; order Carnivora; family Phocidae; genus Neomonachus; species Neomonachus schauinslandi. Next base: position 6,503,866 of record NC_058416.1, read on the forward strand.
TTTAAAGGACTCTATTAGATGCTTCATTAATTAAGCAAAATAAATGTATTTTATTTTTCCCCTATTACTATAATGTTTCAGAATGTGCAGGGAAAAAAGGCAAAATTATTTTAAATTTGTATACATGTATATCAATATATTCATCTTAGTTTAGATAGCATTTTTAAGCCAATAAATACATTCACTATCCAATTTTGTTTAAACTATTTAATTTCAAATTCAGCATTGATCTTACTGCACCCTAAAGAGGGGAAAATATTGTGAGACATTTTTAGAATAATCAGTGTGGAGAAATATTGTTTTAAAGTCAGTTGGTTGAACCAAGATTATACAAACTTTTTCAAAATAACGAACAAAGGAATTGAAGGGATAAATATCTGGATAGGGAAAAACATATACGGAAGCATCCTATCTCCCTCCATCTCCACAGGAACATATACAAACAGAATAACAATGGTATTAGATAAATGGGTCTACCTTCCTGTAAGGGCTCCAAGACTGTCATGCTGGGTGGGGTCAGTGAAACAGTTCACCCTTCCCAACACCTTTCTTCCATAAGTGAAGCAGAAATAAAAGTCAAGAGTAAGCTTCACACATTTCTTAATAAAAATTCATCCAATCTAAAATTTTTGTTTTGCGCATGTTGGCGATAGAGAGTAGTAACATACTTTTCATTATCCTCGGGGAACTTGAAAAATAATAGGCATAATAGAAATCCAAACAGGTAAGAAACAGATTATGATGTATCATATAAAATTGTATAAATCATACCTATGTTATATATAATTGGGTTTACATTTACCTGCACAAAAATTATGACACAAAAATATCACCAAAATGTAGACAATGCAGATAGAACACTTCACTAGCTACTGTTACTGATCTAAATGAAAAAGCTTGTGTTTGTAGTTATATATATTCTCTATTCCACTCCCACTTTCCCTAAGGAAAAGCGAGAATTGGATATTTCTTACAATGTCCCTAAAGTGTCATACTTAAACAGATGTTAGGAAGATCTTCAGAATCTCATGATACAAGTATGCATTATTCGTTATTTTTCCATAAATAATCTCACATACACAACTACCTTCTTGTCAACAGGTCTATTATGACTCTGGATTTCCATCCTTTCACACAAGTTTCCAGGATCCCCAGGTCATTATATTCCAAAGAAGGGAGTATTAGCACAGCTCCTACACCCAACTAGAGAGAAAGCAAAGGTTTGATCAATCTACCGCTGTTCTTTCTTTTCTACAGTGCTGATAGTTGGCCCCGAGCAACTCTGGTCTGGGTCCATGTATAACTGCACAGCATCTCAAGGGAATATGATCCCGTATCAGCAAAAGGGGCTCCAAGTTTGCAGCCGTACTGAGGACGCTCAGTTCCCCAACCAAACAGTATCTCAGTGTACAGCTAACCTTAATAAGAATGGGGTAGGTAGAAGTTATTTTAGACACCATTTCCCTACTTACTCTGGGGATCTACACTTTGGGGTGGTAATGATTTTTTTAAACTACTAAAATTATCTAATACTATTTCCATTTTTCAGGCAATGTGATTGTGATTACTTAGTGAAGTTTGTTTAATACATCAAAGCTTATTGAAGCTCACACAAAACTACTGCCCAAGTGGTTCTAAAGGGTTCAGAGTTGAACCCTGGTGGACGGGTGGGGGTCGTGGCAGCCAAGTGAGATCTACATGTAGTGACAGCAGGGGGACTTCTTCACCCTTCCCACCTTGCTCAAAAATGAGAAGAGTAACAATGTAAATTTATTTTTTTAATTACTAATTCTGCTGACTGATAGCATTTAGATAGATGAATGTGTAAGCAAAAATAGATCACAAAGCAATTATTCAATAAAAATATCTGTTTCCATCAATTCTTTTTTTATTGTTTAGCATATTATCATGGTGAAACATGTATAACATACTATTTGCCATTTTACCCATTTTTAAGTTTATAATTCAGTGGCATTAATTATATTCACAATATTGTTCAGCTTTCTATTTCCAAAAATTTTCATCACCCCAAACAGATACCATGTGCCCTTTGAAAGCAATAATGATTCCTCCCATCCTCAACCCCTAATAACCTTGAATCTGCTTTTGTCTCTATGGATTTACACATTATTATTTTATATAAGGGGAATCATACAGTGTTTGTCTTCCTGTGTCTGGCTTATTTTGGTCAGCATAATGTTTTCAAGGTTCATCCACTATCAGCATGTGTCAGACATCCATTCCTTTTTGTGGCTGAGTATTAGTCTGCTATATGTATATACCACATTTTGTTTAATCATTTATTGATGGTCACTTGAGTTGTTTCCTCCTATTGATTATTGTGAATAATGCTGCTGTGAACACTGGCATACATATATCTGTTTGAGTCCACATTTTCACTTATTTTGGGTAAATACCTAAAAGTAGAATTGCTGAATCATATGGTAACTCCATGTGTAACATGGAGAGGAACTGTGAAATTGTTCTCTACAGCAACTGGACCCGTTACATTTTCATTTCCATTAACTTTTAAAATAACCATAAAATGCATTAAAAAAGATAAAACCAATTATAGTTTTTGGTATTTTTTTTCTTAGAATTAACAAACTGTCTATGGGAATGCACTATACATATCAGGTTCGGCTGTATCTTAGGATTGATAAAGTGAGATAATCATTGGCAGAAATCTATGGGGTAGTAATTTTCGTGACAGCACAAAAAGTTTTAAAAAAAAGTGAATAATAACCAATTCACTTGCTTGAGTATACTTACAGATTTACACAAAATAGAGCAGGAAAAGAATAAACTAGAGCTAAATATGCAACATTTATTTTAGTAAAATATTTCCTGCATAAATGCTTCATTAATTTTTACTTATAAATTAAATTTGGGATAGAAGTGTTTGAATGTGTGTGTATGTGTGTCTGTGTTTGGGTATCATGTATTAAAAACAACCAGTAGAAAAACAAACTTGCTATGGAAGGGGTCATGAAAAACTTGTTAAAATGTAGTAAAAAAAAAAAAAAAAAACCAAAATCAAAAAGAAAAAAAATATGCACAATATTCCTTGTGAAATAGATTGCATTCTAAAATCACCCATGCCTACACACAAATGCACAATTAACACAATCAGTATTCATTTAGATGATAATTCACAAATTACCCTTAGAAAAATATCTTGCACAATAGACTGTATGATTCCTAAGTCCTCAGATGCCCATAATTTTCACAAAATAAGGAGATTATAAAAATTCAGTTAATTTGGAATTTTAAGACAAATCTCAGTGGTCGGTTGTGGAGTTACACCTCCATGGGGTCACTCATCTATGAAGGCTAAAGATACAATGAATTTTTCCTTCAATAGTACCAAATTTCATATTTGCAAATTCTTCAGGAAACTTCTACTTTAGAATCTGACATACATGTATACAACACACACACACACACACACACACATATACACACACACTAAAGATGCTAGAGAAATTGGTTTCTTCTTAGTCCTTTGCTGCCAGGGTAATATTTCCAGGTGTAAATGACAGAGAAGTACAGATGAATGTCTCTTGTAACCACTTCAGTCATCTTGTGAGAGCTCTGTCTGAATCAGCTGTGCAGAAAACCATCTACTCCCAAAATTCATTCAACCAGATGGAATTCTACTACTACTTGACTGAACATGTTCTTCAGAAGGCAGAGCTGATTAAATATATCATGTTTTCTGACATTAGAAGAGGTATTCTACCCAGTGGACCATGTAGGGGGGAAAAATCTATTTCATATAAAGTCTTGATCTAAATAAGTGTCAAAAATGCAATAAAATCTCCACCAAAAGAAATGGGGGCTATAAATAGGGATTTCTTTTCTTTCTTTTCTGTTCAGATCAATATTGAAAATGGTGAAAGTAAAATATGGTGATTTTTTCTGCTACAGGAGCTTTGCAGTTTTATGATATTGGAATTAGGCCTTGCTCTTTATGTACCTGCTTTAGAAAATCTTTGTCTAACTCTACATGTTAAAGGTATAATTTGCACAGTGTTGTCCTTTCATTTGATTTCCATTTTGTATCAGAGAATGTTACTGTTAAATTATAAAAGTGAGGCAAGTGTCCTTGACCTTCTCTCTTTTTCCTATATTCTTTTTTTATTGACTTAATTCTAACATTTGACTATAGTTATCACTGGATTCAAAATCAATGTTAACAATCATAATTTACCACATAAACTCATTTTCATCTAATCAGCTTGGAATGATTCAATTAATATTCCAAAGGAGAGTCCTTGCTCCCTTCCTTAATCCTCCTTTCTTTTCTGACTTGATTAGTTTATACAATATTTTTGCAATTAGTCTTTCATATTGGTCATTGGCCATATACAAACAGTCCCAAATTCTGCCAACACTGCCTTATACATAAATAAGAAATTCAAAATAGGTGATTTTTTAATTGTCTCCTAATTCCAAGATGACTACTTAGCCATTTCTTGTCTCTCTCCCTGTCCTGTCATGTATCTGAGTTTAGAGTCTTAACAATTTTTCATCTGTTCTTCCCTCCCTATCTGTATCTCTCTTCCTACGTACAAGATCACAGATGTATTTATCATCCTGAAATTATAATTTATCCATTCTATATCATACTAACAATCTTCACACAGCTTCACAGATTTCTATGATTAATTAAAAAAAATAACTTCTGTTTCTATTTTTCCTGTTCCCCTATTATGCCCATTTATAACAATATGAGTCCTCTTTAGAAAAGTGTTGGTCTCTTTACTACAAGCTAAAAATACTAAAATCAGTCCTAATTCCTTATTCTGCCTTTCTACCAGAATGTTCTCCCATGTGACTTCCCATTTCTCATCTGAAAGAAAACTTCTTTGAGTCTCTATAGTATGACTCATTTGCCCCATTATTTTGGTGATTACTTTTATATCTTTCACATAAAATTACAGGCTCCTTGCTATTAAATATCGTACTTTTTTAGCTCCAACTATATCTGGGACAGTTTATTTTCAGGTAATTAGCCCTAAGATTACTCAGCATCTACCTAACTAGTTCATGTGTGTATATCTTATCCACTGAACTGGATATTAATTTTGTACAGTGACTAAAACCAAACACTGAGAGGATAAATGCATGCCCTACTTTTTTTCTTTTTTCTTTTTTTTTTAAGTAGAATTATTCCTACTTATATGAGAATTGAGATTGAAAATGTTGTTAACTCTTAAAGTAGATTTACTGACTCCTGTGGGACATGTTTTCATGGGGATGCCTTCAGAATGCCAAAAATAACACATTCATAATGTCTCTTCAAAAATATTCTTACAGTCTCAACAGACATTTCTAAGCCTCTTATTACATCTTGGCACATAAAAGATGCACAAGCAGTGTGGAAACCCACTTGAAAATTCCTGATATTAATGTTACTGTTCAGTAGACTTTGATAATATATTAAGAACTGTATTATATTGGCTAATATAATAATAACAAAATACAACACTAAAACTATTTGATGAATGGACTCTAAACTTCCCATATTGCTTTAAAGTATATTAAGGACAATATAATACAATAATAATACAATATGATGGATGTGATCCATGTTATTATCCACACTTACGTGTATAAAAAGAAAGTGCCTTCATGCAGTTCACACGAAGTTGAATATATCACATGCTGTCACTGTATCAAAGTATGTGGGATTGCTGATTTTTTCCCTCTTTACACTCATTACCCAGCATGAACTTACTGTAAATGAACCTGTATTACTTGATTCCTTTATAGAAAAGCCTGGGTATAAGAGATGCCATTTAAGATGGTTTCCTGGGATAGATGTTAGAGAGTATCCTCAATCCTAAGATTGTTTGCTTCTACTGTTCAGAAATGCTTGTAATTTTGATAACTGGACTTGAGCAATAATAGGTCTCTTTGTAAACGCGAAGTCTCAAAGTCTGTGACAAGAAATTCTAAGGAGAAAACTTTCTTAGTAAATTGTGTTTGAGTCAAAATTAACGAAAACAAACATCAGAATCATTTATCTATCCAACACCAAATCAACTGCTCCTTCTGACTTTCTATTAAAGTTGATAACATCCATCAGACACTTAATTTCAAAAGTCTCCTATCAATCTTTTACTGAGCCTTTGCACTACCCAGACCTAGTTCATTGCTACTTCCTAGCATGGAACCTTGCAACAGCTCTCACATCTATGTCTTCCTTCTGGTCTCATTTCAAACCCTGCACTTACTTTTCAGCTTCTTTCTTTTTTAAGGTTGAATCATATAAAATTGTATAGATATACCATGTTCTCTTTACTCATTTATCCATTAATAGACATTGAGGTTATTCTGAATAATGCTCTTATGAATAGGTGAGGGTATCTCTTTAAGATCCCAATTTCAAATCCTTCAGGTAGATATCCAGAATTTCTGGATTATATGATAGTTCTACTTCTGATTTTTTGAAATCATCATACTGTTATCCATAGCTGCTGTACCATTTTACAATCCTGCCAACAGGGAACAAGTGTTCTACTTTCTCTACATCCTCACTAATACTTGTGATCTTTTGTTCTTGTTTTGGTTTTGGTTTTGGTAATAGCCATCCTGACAGAAGTGAGATGATATCTGATGCAGTTTTGATTTTCATTTCCCTGATAATTAATGATGTTGAGAACATTTTTTAATACCTGGCAGCCATTTGTATGTCTTCTTTGGAGAAATGTCTATCTAAGTCCTTCACTGTTTTAATTATTTGTTCTTGCTATTGAGTGGTAGGAGTTTCCAACATAGTCAGGAAATTAATATATATATTATGCTATATATCATATGTATATGATATTATACATCATATATTAATATCTTATAGATATAACTTGCAAATATTTTCTCTTATTCCAAAGATTGTCTTTTCATTCTATTGATTGTTTTCTTTGCTGTACAGAAGCTTTTATTTTTTATTTTTGTACATACTATTTTTTTATTTTAAATTCAATTAATTAACATAGTGTATTATTAGTTTCAGAGGCAGAGTTCAGTGATTTATCAGTTGCACATAATACCCAGTGCCCTCCTTAATGCCCATCACCCAGTTACCTCATCCCCCTACCCACCTCCCCTCCAGCAACCCTCAGTTTATTTCCTAGAATTAAGAGTCTCTTATGGTTTGTCTCCCTCTCTGATTTCATCTTGTTTTATTTTCCCCTCCCTTCCTCTATGCTTCTCTGTTTTATTTTTTAAATTCCACATATGAGTGAAATTATATGATAATTGTCTTTCTACGATTGATTTATTTCACTTAGCATAATACCCTCTAGTTCCATCCACATCATTGTAAATGGCAAGATTTCATTTTTGATGGCTGAGTAATATTCCTGTGTGTGTGTGTGTGTGTATGTGTTTGTGTGTGTGTGTATACACACCACATCTTCTTTATCCATTCATCTGTCCATGGACATCTGAGTTCTTTCCATATTTGCCCATTGTGGACATTGGGGTTCAGGTGCCCCTTCGGATCATTATATTTGTATCTTTGGGATAAATTCCTAGTAGTGTAATTGCTGTATAGTAGTGTAGTTCTATTTTTAACTTTTTGAGAAGCCTCCATACTGTTTTCCAGAGTGGCTGCACCAGCTTGCATTCCCACCAATAGTGGAAGAGATTTCCCCTTTCTCCGCATCCTTGCCAACATCTATCATTTACTGACTTGTTAATTTTAGCCATTTTTAAAAATTTTATTATGCTCTGTTAATCACCATACATTACATCATTAGTTTTTGATGTAGTGTTCCATGATTCATTGTTTGCGTATAACATCCAGTGCTCCATTTAGTATGTGCCCTCTTTAATATGCATCACCAGGCTAACCCATCCCTCCACCCCCCCTCCCCTCTAGAACTCTCAGTTTGTTTCTCAGAGCCCATAGTCTCTTATGGTTCGTCTCCCCCTCCAATTTCCCCCCCTTCATTTTTCCCTTCCTGTTATCTTCTTCTTTTTTTTTTTTTTAACATATAATGTATTATTTGTTTCAGAGGTACAGGTCTGTAATTCAAGAGTCTTACACAATTCACAGTGCTCACCATAGCACATACCCTCCCCAATGTCTATCACCCAGCCACCCCATCCCTCCCACCCCCCACCATATGATCTCACTGATATGAGGAATTCTTAATCTCAGGAAACAAACTGAGGGTTGCTGGAGTAATTTTAGCCATTTTGACTGGTGTGTGGTGGTATCTCATGTGGTTTTGATTTGTATTTCCCTGATGCTGAGTGATGTTAAGCATTTATTCATGTGTCTGTTGGCCATTTGTATGTGTTCTTTGGAGAAATGTTTGTTCATGTCTTCTGCCCATTTCTTGACTGGATTATTTGTTTTTTGGGTGTTCTTTCTAGATTTTGGATATTAGCTCTTAATCTGATAAGACATTTGCAAATATCTTCTTCCATTTGTAGGTTGTCTTTTGGTCTTGTCGACCATTTCTTTTGCTGTGCAAAAGCTTTTTATCTTGATGAAGTCTCAATAGTTCATTTTTGCCTTTGTTTCCCTTGCCTTTGGCGATGTATCTAGGAAGAAGTTGCTGTGGCCAAGGTCAAAGAGGTTGCTGCCTGTGTTCTCCTCTAAGATTTTGATGGATTCCTGTCTCACATTTAGGTCTGTCATCCAACTTGAGTTATTTTTGTGTATGGTGTAAGGAAATGGTCCAGTTTCATTCTTCTGCTTGCAGTTGTCCAATTTTCCAACACCATTTGTTGAAGAGACTGTCTTTTTTCCATTGGATATTCTTTCCTGCTTTGTTGAAGATTAGTTGATCATAGAATTGAGGGTCCATTTCTGGGTTCTCTATATTCTGTTCCATTCGTCTATGTGTCTGCTTTTGTGCCATTACCATACTGTCTTGATGATTATAGATTTGTAATAGAGCTTGAAGTCCAGAATTGTAATTCCACCAGCTTTGGTTTTCTTTTCAACATTCTTTTGGCTATTCGGGGTCTTTTCTTGTTCCATACAAATTACAGGATTTTTTGTTCCAGCTATGTGAAAAAAGTTGATGGTATTTTCATAGGGATTGCATTAAATGTGTAGATTGCTCTAGGTAGCATAGACATTTTAACAATATTTGTTCTTCCAATCCATGAGCATGTAACATTGTTCTATTTCTTTGTGTCTTCCTTAGTTTCTTTCATGAGTGTTCTATAGTTTTCTGAGTAGAGATCCTTTACCTCTTTCGTTAGGTTTTTTCCTAGGTATCTTATGTTTTTGGTGCAATTGTAAATGGGATCGACTCCTTAATTTCTCTTTCTTCTGTCTCATTGTTAGTGTATAGATATGCAACTGATTTTTGTGCATTGATTTTTTATACTGCCACTTTGCTGAATTCCTGTATGAGTTCTAGCAATTTTGGGGTGGAGTCGTTTGGGTTTTCCACATAGAGTTTCACATCATCTGCAAAGAGAGTTTGACTTCTTTGCTGATCTGAATGCCTTTTATTTCTTTTTGTTGTCTGATTGCTGAGGCTAGGACTCCTATTGGCTAGTATCTTGGTGAAAATTTTTGCATTCATGTTCATCAGGGATATTGGTCTGTAATTCTTTTTGGTGGGGTCTTTATCTGGTTTTGGGATTAAGGTAATGGTGGCCCCATTCAAAGAGTTTGGAAGTTTTCCTTCCATTCTATTTTTGAAACAGCTTCAGAAGTACCTATTGAAAGATATGAATTTAGCCACTGTATTACCTCTACAGTCACTATTGCTATCCTTTCTGGTCTGTGTTACTTTTGGGCTCTCTCTTCACTTAAAGGATCCCCTTTAATATTTCTTGCAAGGATGGTTTAGTGATCAAATTTTCTTTTAGTTTCTGTTTGTCCTGCAAGTTCTTTATCTCTCCTTCTATTCTGAATGACAGACCTGCTGGATAAAGTATTCTTGGCTGCATATTTTTTTCTCATTTAGCACTCTGAATATATCATGCCAGTCCTTTCTGGCCTTCCAGGTCTCTGTGGGTAGGTCTGCCACCAGTCTTATGTTTCTACCCTTAGAGGTTAAGACTTCTGGCCTTGATCAATATATAACACAAATAATAAAATAAACCTGTTTCTTTAAGCTACTGGGATGTTATGAGTTATTTGATACTATAGCACCACCTAGTAAAAAAAAAAAGGACTGATGCAATAGGTAGGTACTAAACAAAACCAAGGTTTGTAAATTGAGTCTAATTTGGTCTAAGACATGAAGTCTACTTTCAAAACACTGTGGATTTATTCAATTCATGCAAAACATTCTGGGTGTGATTCATTTATCCTTGGTAAACAGATGAGCAGAACACTAGCAAATTTCTCCTGGGAAGACAACCATTAGACCTAAAATGGCTCAGAATGAGACTCAGATCTGTAACCACAGATTCTTATATTCTTTTTAATTTTGCTTTAGTTGATCTCTCCAGAGATTTTTTTTAATTAATTATAATAATCTATTCTCTGATGAGCTTTGTAATGATGTAATTTTCCTTTCTCTCAATCTGAGTATCTCTTATGACAGTAGCTTTTCGAAAATATTTCCATCATGAAAGTTATTTACGCTTACATAATTACTCATTTAATTGTGTTTAGAATAAATTGACAGTGAATTCATTGTCAAATGACACCTTATAGATCTGCAGTCACAGTGAGAATTTTCCAGTCACCTTACATTTTCACAGGCCAAGAGAAATGGTTATATGTTTGAAGATTGTACCAACAGTTATATCATTTGGCTTCTTCTTTTTTATTATTTTTAAAAAAGATTTTATCTATTTATTTGAGAGAGAGAGAGAGAAAGAGAATGTGAGCTGTAGGGAGAGAGATTCTGAAGCAGACTCTGTGCTGAGCACAGAACCTGAGGTGGGGCTCGATCTCACAACCACGAGATCATGACCAAGAGTCAGATGCTTAACTGACTGACCCATCCAGGCGCCCCTCATTCAATTTATTCTTTAGGGCTTCACATCCCTTGAAGATATTTGATAAATTGCATATTTTATTACATAGACTGAAAATAAAAATGTGCAAATATGGCTGCATCAAATTTTGTCATATTATAAATATAAATTTAGACTGTCTCATTCTTTTGCTTTTCCTATAAGGTATCTGGTTTCAAAGTTTGCATTCTTTACATTCAGGCTTTACTGTGTTTGGAAAATTTTGTCTTTTAAAACTATTGCTTCAGAAATTTAGAAAGATTTTGACCAAATAATGTCATTTTTTACAAATCGTTCTTGAGAAATCCCCAAAACGTTCAAATACTCTCATATCCTCACTCTAATGGGTAAAATATATTTAACCTAAGTTATTTGAGGGAAAGGTGAAATTATCATGAAACACAAGTAACTAAAGACAAGGCCCTCAAATCATGACTGTATGATTTCCATTTCACTGCTATCAAGTAGAGCTCTTCATAATTAAGGACAGTTTGTTTGCAGTGATACCGTGCATCTGGATTCCCCATCTCTCTTTCTCTCTTTTTAATAGATTTATTTATTGTAGAGAGGGGGAAGGGGCAGTGGGAGAGGGAGAGAGATACTCCAAGCAGTCTCCATGCTGAGCATGGAGCCCAATGTGGAGCTTGATCTCTCCACCCAGAGACCACAACCTGAGCCAAAACCAAGAGTCAGATGCTTAACCGACTGTCCCACCCAAGTCCCCCATGGGTTCCCCATATCTCTTGAGCTCTATCACTTGAGCTCAAAAGAGCGTAAGGTCTTATTGTAGTCTACCCTCCCTTCCTCTTCTCTCTTTGTGGTCTCTCCAGACCGGCCCCAGCAAGAGCAGCAGAATGAGAAGGGCAGGAGGGAAGCTCCCTCCTGGGTGACTGTCCTCTAAGGAACGCTTGGCATTGGCATCGGTGGTTTTTTTGAGGCCACACAATCCTTATTAATTCCAGCAATATGTGTGAAAACAAACTGGCTGAATTTGTTTGAAAATCAATATGCGCTCCACTAATTGTACTATATTAATCAAGATGTTAGCCCTCGTTCATCTCTAGTCAGCCAAGATGCTCTGATGCCATGCAGGAAACCACTCACTGAATTTTTGATAGACTCTGACTCAAACTTCTTGGCACAGTGTCATGTCCTTCCTATCATGTCTTTGATTTCAGCATTTTACATGGCCCTAGTTTCCACTAACTTACATTCCTTCTGACTGGAGTTTCTCTTTTTTTTTTTTTTTTTTCTGACACATTAAAAACAAAACATTTTTCTGAAACAGCTTTCTTAGCAAATATGTTGTTTCTAGATTTTCACAAGTTATTATTCAATATTTTAAGTGATAACTAAAACAAAAAATGCATAATTCACAGAAAAACTATTTACATTTCTAGAAAATATATATGCATTAAAATGTGTGTGTATATATATATATAAATGTGCATATTACATGTATATACTTACCATCCTCCTGTTTAACTACACCCATACTCTTCACCAACCCTACCCTTCTCCTGACTTTCAGAAGAATGTTCTCTTCATATTCAGGTTTCAGAGATTATCAAGGCATGAACCCACACTAGCACCTTGTACTGCCTGAAATAAATTCTGGCAAATGCAGTTTTACAACATATGCAAATGTTTTATACAGATTATTTACTTTGTTTTAGGTGAAAATCAGAGCACACTATATGCTTTGTTTCCTGAACCCACACACATTTTCTTCCCTCTTTCTAAGAGCTCATGTGAAATTATTTTATAAGATTTTTAGTATTGTTTTCTGGAATCCTCTAAGTTATTAATAAGTCAGGATAACCCAGTGAACTGCAACCAAGATCTACAGGGGCTTGTGTTTCCAAATGGGCTTGGTTAAAAATGACAACTCCATTGCTAGCTGATTCATATGAAAATCATGGGGATTTAAGGGATAATTCACGAAATACTGCATATATATCTGGATCTTCTTTTGAAATAGTAACAAACTACTACAGATTGGAAGATTGAACTTCTTTCGGGTCACACCTGCCTCAGAGAAATTATTGAATGTGGTCTAAATTCCCTATCTGTAGGAATTAATACCAAAATTATGTGCAATATATCTACATGGGCCTACATAACAACACTTCTCTAAATCTCAAAATGCTTCTTCAGATTGTAGAACTTCTGTTTCTGCAAACTATGGATTCATTACAAGTATTATTTTAATGCTTTTGAGTTACTTACTAAACACTCTGGATTATGGGGATGAATGGTGTAATAAAAAACATAAATATAAAAAAATAAATATAAATACAAATATAAAACTACTGTCCTGGGCCACATCCCTGTTCATTCCCCTATATAATTCTCCTTATATTTCAATCTATTGTAGTCTACCCTTTTATCTCAAGCAGCTTAATTTGGAATTGTGTAACAAGAAAAATCTTTCTAAATAACTGACAAATATACCTATTTTTATGTGATTATCAATAAATTGTCACAGTATTGATATAATCTTAGATTTTTTTCATTCCTTTTTTCTTTTCTGTTATAGTTTTTCATTTATATCAAAATACAATTTAGTTGTATTCAACAAAATTTCACTGGTCACTGTACAATGTTACCAAATTATCAATGGCATTTTAAGATCCACCATACCAAGCACCGAAGAATGGCAGGCTTGGGGATGAAAATTTATGGGCAATCAAATGACAATATTGTATATGACTATGACACTAATTTTCATTTTTATTGGCAACCTAAGCTTTACTTAGACTGCATGCTGTACCATATGGAAATTATGCTTGAATGTATCAACTAGAATTATTTCTCTTCTCTTTTTAATTCATGCTTAAAATCAAGGACCCAAGAAAATCAACTCTGGTATCTTCTAACAATTATTTCTTGAAGCCTTATAAGCTAATTAATATAAACAAGTCACTTCTAACCTACCTGACTCAGTTCACAAAGTGAGTTGCTTAGAGTAGCTAATGAATATTTTTACCTGTTTGTGTTTATAAATGTATTATTAATTCATTTCAATAAAATTATATGATCCCTAAACTATTAATGACTATCTTTGAGAAGCCTAGTGAAAATGTTCTCCTTCTGGTGAAGATAAACAGTGGTTCTTTTGCAACACGTGCTGTTGCTGGCAGTTCAAGTGTGTAGTGCTCATTTCATGGTCTGAAAGGAAAAATAAATAGCTTTGCTTTCTTCTGAAGTGTGCTACCATGGATTTCAAAGATCTAGAGAAATTTTAATTAGATTTCTTTTTATTTTCCTTTCTCTCTGAAAAGAGAAAGGAAAATGATTAAAATTCAAGAAATCAAATTGTTTGTTTTCATTAAAACATAATGATATCCTGAGAACATTTTATTCTTTCTGCTTCTCAGATGTAATACATTACATAGAAGTCAAAGAAAATTAAGTGTTTTATGTTTATGAAAACTTTCTTCCCAAAAAGGTCATTCCCACCTATGAAAGTTTTGATATTCAATGAGAAGAAAGTATGTTGTGGTTGTCATTACTGGAAAGAATTACTGGGGTATATCAATAAATCTTCAAATCACTTGAACATAAATGCATTCACATATATAGTTATGTAGATGTACAAAATAATATTCTATCTTGTGTAGCCTTCCTTAAAGAAGAAGAAATAAAACTGGGAAAGAAAAAAGATTTCAGGGGAAAATATTCTATTCTCCATGTTAACAATGAGACAATTGTAAGCCTAAGTATATTAGTCCTAATTTCCATATAATTGATTTTTACAAAAGATGGATATCTATCTATCCATGTCTCTATTTGTGTTTCTAAAAATAAAATTGTCTTTAGGTTACACATACTCAATGGAAGTATTAAACTTCATTTCATCCACACATTCAATAAGCCAGTTCTATGAGTAGTACTTAGGGTGAATATTTTTTTTTCTGAATTTTTATTTAAATTCCAGCTAACATACAGTGTAATATTAGCTACAGGTGTAGAATTTAGTGATTCATCACTTACATATAGCAACCAGTGCTCATCACAAGTGCCCTCCTTAATACCCATCACCTATTTAACCCATCCCACACCGACCTCCCCTCTGGTAACCCTCAGTTTGTTCTCTATAGTTAAGAGTCTGTTTCTTGGTTTGCCTTTCTCTTTTTATTTCCCCTTTGTTCATTTGTTTTGTTTCTTAAATTCCACATATGAGTGAAATCATGTGCTATTTGTCTTTCTCTGATTGATTTATTTCACTTAGCATAATATTCTCTAGCTCTATCCAAAACATTTCAAATGGCAAAATTTCCTTATTTTTAATGGCTGAATAATATTTCAATATATACATATATAGAACACATCTCCTTTATATAACACATCTCCTTTATCCATTTATCAGTTGGACATTTGGGCTTTTTCTATAATTTGGCTATTGTTGATAATGCTGTTATAAACATTGTGCTCCTTCAAATCAGTATTTTTGTATCCTTTGGGTAAATACCTAGTAGTACAATTGCTGTATATAGAGTAGCTCTATTTTTAACTTTTTGAGGAACCTCCATACTGTCTTCCACAGTAGCTGCACCAGTTTGCTTTCCCACCAACAGATAAGAGGGTTCCCCTTTCTCTGCAGCCTTGCTAAAACCTGTTGTTTCCTGTGTTGTTAATTTTAGCCATTCTGACAGGTCTGAAGTGGTATCTCATGGTAGTGTTGATTTGTATTTCCCTGATGATGAGTGATGTTGAAAATCTTTTCATGTGTCTGTTAGCCACCTGGATATCTTCTTTGGAAAAATGTCTATTCGTGTCTTCTGTCCAATTTTTAACTAGTTTATTTGTTTTTTGGGTGTTGAGTAGTCCTTTATATATTTTGGATACTAAGCCTTTATCAGTTATGTCATTTGCAAATATCATCTCCCATTCCACAGGTTGCCTTTTAGTTTTGTTGATATTTTTTCCCTCACTGTGCAGAAGCTTTTTATTTTGATGAGGTCCTAATAGTGTATTTTTGCTTTTGTTTCCCTCGCCTCAGGAGACATGTCTAGTAAGAAGTTGCTATGGCCAATGCCAAAGAGGTTGCTGCCTGTGTTCTCCTCTAGGATTTAGATGGATTCCCCTCCCACACTTAGGTCTTTTATACCTTTTGAGTGTATTTTTCTGTATGGTTTAAGAAAATGATCCAGTTTCATTTTTCTACATGTGGCTGTCCAAGTTTTCCCAACACCATTTGTTGAAGAGACTGGCTTTTTTCCATTGGATAGTCTTTCCTGCTTTGTCGAAGATTAGTTGACCATAGAGTTGAGGGTCCATTTCTGGGCTCTCTGTTCTGTTCCATTGATCTGTGTGTCTGTTTTTGTACCAACGCCATACAATCTTGATGGCTACAGCTTTGTAATGCAGCTTGTAGTCCAGAATTGTGATGCTTCCAGCTTTGCTTTTCTTTTTCAAGATTGCTTTGGCTATTCAGGGTCTTTTGCGTTTCCATACAGATTTTAGAATTGCTTGTTTTAGCTCTGTGAAAAATGCTTGTGGTATTTTGATAGGGATTGTATTAAATGTGTAGATTGCTTTGGGTATTATAGACATTTTAGCAATATTTGTTCTTCCAATCCATGAGCATGGAATAAACATTTTCCATTTCTTTATGTCCTCTTCAATTTCTTTCATAACTGTTCTATAGTTTCAGAGTACAGATTTTTTTTTTTACCTCTTTGGTTAGGTTTATTCCTAGGCATCTTATGGTTTTTGGTGCAATTGTAAATGGGGTCAATTCCTTGATTTCTCTTTGTGTTGCTTCATTATTGGTATATAGAAATGCAACAGATTTCTGTACATCGATTCTATATCCTGCAACTTTGCTGAATTCGTGTATCAGTTCAGTAATTTTTTGGTGGAGTCTTCCCGGTTTTCTACATAGAGTATCATGCTGTCTGCAAAAGTTAGTGAAAGCTTGACTTCTTCCTTACAGATCTGGATGCCTTTTATTTCTTTTTGTTGTCTGATTGCAGAGGGTAGGACTTCCAGTACTATGTTGAACATCAGTGGTAAGAATGGACATCCCTGTTTTGTTCCTGACCATCGAGGAAAATCTCTCAGTTTTTCCCCATCGAGGATGATATTACCTGTGGGTTTTTCATATATGGCCTTTATTATGTTGAGGAATGTTCCCTCCAACCCTACTTTGTTGAGGGATTTTATCATGAATGGATGTTGTACTTTGTCAAATGATTTTTCTGCATCTATTGACAGGATCACATGGTTCTTATCCTTTCTTTTATTAATGTGGTATATCACACTGATTTGTGAATACTGAACCACCCTTGCACCCCAAGAATAAGTCCTACTTGATTGTGGTGAATGATTCTTTTAATTTACTGTTGGCTTCGATTTGCTAGTATTTTATTGAGAATTTTTTCATCCAGGTTCATCAGGGATATTGGCCTGTAGTTCTTTTTTTTAGTGGAGTCTTCGTCTGGCTTTGATATCAGGGTAATGCTGGCCTCATAGTTGAATTTGGAAGTTTTATGTCCTTTTCTGTTTTTTTGGAATAGGTTTGAGAAAAATAGGTACTAACTGTTCTTTAAATGTTTGCTAGAATTCTCCTGTGAAGCCACCTGACTCTGGACCCTTGCTTGTTGGGAGATTTTTTTTTATTGTTGATTCAATTTATTTGCTGGTTATTGGTCTCTTTCTTCTCCTATCACTTCATGTTTTAGTTTTGGTAGTTTACATGTTTCTAGAAATGTATCCATTTCTCCCAGCTTGTCCAATTTGTTGGCATACAGTTTTTCATAATATTCTCTTAAAATTGTATTTCTGTGGTGTTGGTTGTTATTTCTTTTCTCTCATTTGTGATTTTATTTACTTGGGTCCTTTCTCTTTTCTTCTTGATACATCTGACTAGGGGGTTATCAATTTTACTAATCTTTTCAAAGAACCAGGTCCTGGTTTCATTGTTCTGTTCTATTAGTTTTTTTAGATTCTATATCATTTATTTCTGCTTTAATCTTTATTATTTCCCCTTTTCTGTTGGCCTTAGGTTCTTTGCTTATTGTTCTTTTTCTAGTTCCTTTAGGTATAAGATTAGGTTGTTTATATGCGATTTTTTACAGGCCTTGAGGTAAGCCTGTATTGCTATATATTTCCTCTTATGACTGTTTTTGCTGCATCCCAACGGTTTTGGACCATCATGTTTTCATTTTCATTTGTTTCTATGCATTTTGTCTTTTTAATTTCTTCTTTGATTTCCTGGCTGACCTATTCATTCTTTAGTAGGATGTTCTCTAGCTTCCATGTATTTGTGGTCTTGCCAATTTTTTTCTTGTGGTTAACTTCAAGTTTCATAGTGTTGTGGTCAGAAAATATGCGTGGTATGATCTCAGTCTTTTTTGTACTTATTGAGACCTGATTTATGACCCAGTATGTGATCTATTCTGGAGAATGTTCCACGCGCACTTGAAAATAATGTGTATTCTGCTGATTTAGGATGAAGTGTTCTGAATATATCTAAGTCCATCTGGTCCAGTCTGTTATTCAAAGCCGATGTTTCCTTTTTGATTTTCTACTTAGAGGATATGTCCATTGATGTAAGTGGGGTGTTAAAGTCCCCTATTATTACTGTATTAGTATCAATGAGTTCCTTTATGTTTGTTATTAATTGTTTGATATATTTAGGTGTTCCCATAGTGGGGATATAAATACTTATAATTTTTAGATCTTCTTGTTAGATAGTCCCCTTTATTATGATATAGTACTCTTATTCATCTTGTTAGAATCTTTGGTTTACAATCTAGTTTGTCTAATATAAGTATTGCTACTCCAGCTTTCTTTTGAAGTCCATTTGCATGGTAAGAAATTCTCTATCCCCTCACCTTCAATCTGTAGGTGTCTTTAGGTCTAAAATGAGTCTCTCGTAGGCACCATATAGATAGGTCTTGTTTTTTATCCATTCTGAATGTCTTTTGATTGGAGCATTTAGTCCATATACATTCAGTGTAATTATTGATAGATATACACTTACTGCCATTTTTAAAAAGATTTTATATATTTATTTGAGAGAGAGAGCACAGGTGGAGGGAGGAGCAGAGGGAGAAGGACAAGGAAACTACATGCTGAGCATGGAGCCAGACACAGGGCTTGATCTCACAACCTTGAGATCATAACCTGAGCTGAAATCAAGGGTCAGATGCTCAACCAACTGAGCCACTCAGGTGCCCCCTTATTGCTGTTTTATTACTTCTTTTATTGTTGTTTCTGGATTTCCTCTGTTCCTTTCTAGTTTTTGCATCTTTTGGTCTTTCCTTACCACTCAAATAGTCCCCTTTAATATTTCTTGCAGGGCTAGTTTAGTGGTCATGAACTCCCTTAGTTTTTGTTTGTCTGGGAAACTCTTTATCTCTCCTTCTAGTCTGAATGATACCCTTGCTGATAGAGTATTCTTGGCCACAGATTTTCCCATTCAGTATGTTGAAGATACCATGCCATTATCTCTGGCTTGCCAAGTTTCTGTTGAGAAATCTCCAACAAGCCTTATTAGTTTCCCCTTGTAAGTTAATGACTTCCTTTGTCTTGCTGCTTTTAATATTTTTCTTTATCATTGAATTTGACAAATTTAATTACAATATGTCTTGGTGTTGGTCTGCTTTTGTTGATTTTTATGAGAGTTCTCTGTGTCTGCTGGATTTGGATGTCTGTTTCCTTCTCCAGATTAGGTAAGTTTTCTGCTATTATTTCCTCAAATTAATTTTCTGCTCCCTTTTCTCTCTTTTTTTCTTTTGGGGCTCCTATGATATGAGTGTTATTACTTTGGATGGAATCACTGAGTTCCTTAAGTCTACTCTCATGATAATTCTTCTTTCTCTCTTTTGTTCAGCTTCAGTATTTTCTATTATTTTATCTTCTATATCCCTTATTCATGCCTCTGTTTCTTCCATCCTTGTGGTCATTATATCCAGTCTGTTTTGAATCTTATTGTATTTTTCACTTCTGTGTTTTAACTCTTTTATCTCTTGGTAAGGTCCTCCCTGAAGTTTTCCATTCTTTTCTTAAGCCCAGCAAGTATTCTTTTGATTGTTGCTTTAAATTCCCCATCAGACATATTACTTATGTTTGTTTCAATTAGATATCTGGCTGTGACCTTGTTCTTTCTTTTGGAATGAATTCCTTCATCTTGGCATTTTATCTAAGTCTCTGTTTTCTTCTGTGTTTTAGAGAAGCCTGTTATGTTTCCTGCTCCTGAGAGTAATGGCTTTATGAAGAAGAGGTCATATAGTGTCCAGGGCCTGGTGTTTCAGGGAGTGCCTCTGGTATGTGTTGCATGCACTCTGCTGCTGTGACTGTTCTATCCTTTGGGCCGGTCATCTACAGTTTCTCCTTGCCTAAAGTGGGCAGTGTTTGGACAATGGCCAAGGTATGGCAAGTTTTAACTAGGCATGATCTGGTCTGCTTGTTAAATGAGACCCGACACTACTTCCACTAGAACTGAAGCCTTGTAGAACTCTCTGGCCGGGAGATATGGTGCATGCAGGGGTTTCTGATGGTCTCCTGGGGATGGGGCCTGCCACACTGAGACTGAGGCTAACTTGACTGAACAGGGCAGTACCAGCAGAGTGCATGGGGGGCAGGGGTAACTTGGTGTGAGCATGCCAGGCAGCCAGTGTCAGCATTGTGCTGTTTACTGAACTGCTTTATACTCAGAGGCAGGGGAGGGAAATGGTACCAGCCAGCTCCTTTGTTCTGGAGAGGGGTCTTTCTGCTTGCTGCTCTCAAGGAGGCACTCCCAGAAGTGCTTTCCCCTCATGTGTCCCAAGCATTTTTTTTAGATCACTATTTCACACTGTCTGTAGGCTGTTTGCCTGCTAGGAGCAGCATAGTGCACTTTGGGTTCCATTCTACCCAAGCCTGCTGACTTTTAAAATTGCCCAAATTAGGGATGTGCTGTGGTGGGGAGCTTTACTGGTCTTCTGGGGGAGGGTCTTGCTGGGCTGGGATGGTTGCAGGTTTGACCAGGAAGGGCAGTCACACCAGAGTGCTGGGGTGTGAGATTTGGAGCAAGCAGGTTAGGCAGCCAGTGTTGGGGCTAGTTCCCCTCAGCAACTTGTGTGACCCCCTGTGTGCTCCTCTCCCTCTCTTTCTCTCTCATCTCACTGCAACCAGGGCTCCCTCTCCATAGCACCCATGATCCATTTCTCCCCCAAACCATGTCTCTGCACTTCCTAACTTCGTGATGTGGCCTCTTCTCTCCCTCTAGTTGTGCAGTTTGTTCTTTCAATCCTCAGGTCAATTTTATGGGTATTCAGAATGATTTGACAGTTATCCAGCAGTGTTTGAGGGACAAAGCAAGCCTAGGGTCCTCCTACTATGTCACCATCTTAGCTCCCCCTCCATGGTGAATACTGAATACTAATTTCCAGGAAAGAAAATTTGGAATGAGGTTTTCTTTCTCTTACTGATGAGAGGATACTGATGGTATATAATTTGGTACCAAGAGTAGGGTGAAAATGGCATCTAACTGGCAGAATTGGTTGAGCAAAGAAATAGTGGGAGGGCACTGAAATCAGATCTTTTCCAAATGAGAAGCTAGGTAAACATTTTATGAGGTTATGAAATAATTGGGCATATTACAACCTTTTACTTCTCAGCTACTAATACTGAGTTTATGGATATCTTTATAAATGCAGACGACTACCAGAATTTTGGTATCACCTGGCTATTTTTTGTAGCCCTTTGTAAGGTTTTACAAGACAGTTTGGTTAGAGAAAGTACAATACGGTAAGTGGGAGGTAAGATTAGGACAAAATTAAGGTCTAGTCTCTTTGAGTACCTTTTGACATCCGTAGCCAGGTAGATGACACTGGCCCAAGGCCCAAGACGACGTGGCCTCTGCTGTGAGGCAACAACTCCCCCAACTCAGACTGCTATGTCACAGTGTCTCAAGATCATTAAGCTAAGGGTATGGGGTACAAACAAAGGACTGTGGCCAGGATACTGAATTCCTAAACAAAAACCCATGTCATAATAAGCATTTTGTTTGCAGCTATTAGCTGAGAATTGACTGTTAAAAAATTAGGGCAGAAATCTCTTACATGTTGTGTGAATTCTATTTCCAAAGAAACTCTAAGCCTGTCTGAAGACAACTCCCAACCAAAAATGAATTCTTAGGTTTCTGATTCTCACCAACATTTTTTTAAGCTGGGCTGACTCCCAGAAAATATAATTTTTCCAATATCTGTCTTAGATGTGACCATTTAGGGCAACAGGCAAGGAAAATCCCCTCAATGACAGAGCTAAGAACTATGGATGCTGAGGGAATAAGAAATACAACCAGAAAACAGAAGATAAATAGATATGCTGGTCAAGAAAAAAACCAAACCAAACTAATTCATATCTTTTTCACAGAATCTTCATTATTTCAATCCCTTAGAATTATCTTTAAAATTCATGATATGCTCCAGATTTGGGGTTGGGAAAATATAGCCTGTCTCCTGTTTTATAAATAAAGTTGTATTAGAACACAGCCACTCCCATTCACTAACTTTTTTTTTTTAAAGATTTTATTTATTTATTTGACAGAGAGAGACAGTGAGAGAGGGAACACAAGCAGGCAGAGTGGGAGAGGGAGAAGCAGGCTCCCTGCTGAAGAGAGAGAGCCTGACGCGGGGCTCGATCCCAGGACCCTGGGATCATGACCTGAGCCAAAGGCAGACACTCAACGACTGAGCCATCCAGGCGCCCCTCACGCACTTCTTGTTTATGGTTGCTTTCATGCTACAATGGCAAAGTTAAATTGTACTGACAGAGATCCTATAGCCCACAAGCCTAAACTATCTGGCCCTTTACAGAAAAAACTATGCCAACTTCTGCTATATAGATCATGAATTTTATGTATTATATATTATATGTATTGTATTATGTATTATATGTATTATGTATTATATATATATTTATATATATAAAACAAATATATATATCATATATATATTTGTTTTCTTTTTTTAGGATTTGTTTATTTATTTGAGAGAGAGGGTGCAAGCAGGGGCAGAGGGAGAGGGAGAGACTCTCAAGCAGACTCTTTGCTGAGCACGGAGCCAACATGTGGCTCTATCCCATGACCCTGAGATCATGACCTGAGCCAAAATTAAGAGCCAGATGCCTAGCCAACTGAGCCATCCAGGCAACCCAATTTTTTTCTGTTTTCTGAATGGAAGTTTCTACTAAAATTTTGTTAGCCATTGTTATCAACAAAACCACCTCAAATTCAGTGGCTTAAAATAATTATTGTTCATGGTTTTGCATTTCATTTAAGTTTTATTTTGTTGTCAGAAGAACTCAAGCATCCAGATGTGGGCTGAGTCGGTGTCCCTTAGTCTCTAAGAGGCCAGAGATCAGCAACTTTTCTGTGAAGGACTGGATAGTAAATATTTTAGGCTTTGCATGCCATTTCCAATCTCTTTTGTGTATTTTTTTTTTACCACCTTTTACAAATCTAGAAAACATTCTTAGCTTTAGGATTACCAAAAATAGACCGTAAGCAGAATTTGGCCCAGTGGGCTATAATTAGCTTGCCCCTGTTCCAGACTCTACTCCCTCATATATTAGACATGGTTCTAGCATGGTGTCAGTGGATCCACTGGATTCTCTTTTTTATGATCTCTCATTTTCCATAAGGCTCATCTGGGCTTTTATAAGATAGAACAGAAGTGTGCACACCACTTGATGTCTGGTTTAGATGGCATGATGAAAAGTTGGCCACATTCTTTTGGTCAAAGCAAATTATAAGGGTAGCCCACATTTGAGGGCTGGAAAAATAAACTCCAACTCTTGATGAGAAGAGCTGCAAAACCCATTGCAAAAGTTAGATAAAATGAGAGATTTTTTTAAGTGACTATTTTTACAACTTCTTTACTGTCATAGTTTTCCTATTCTCTTTCTTCTTTTCTACATCGGCTGACATATCTTTTGGCTACATGCAATAAATACCTCTATCAAGATGCAAGGGGGAGGACTTGTACATAAAAAGTCCCTGAAATTGAAAAAAAAAGTTCCTGAAATTGGAACTAAATGTAGGAGCAGGATGACACTTTTCTCACATTGCTGAAGAGTGTGTGGCCTTTTCTAAAAGCATAAACTTTATTAACAGGAAGAAGAATATGAGTGGATATTTGGCATCCTCTAGTACGGACATTACAAGTCTATTCTATTGATGTTTGACACCCAAGTTCAAACCCCACTTTCCTTCATTCCTCTCCCCAATACTACCAGATATGTGTTCAGGTATTGACCTTTCTCTATGAAACCTTGTACTTGGGGGTGGGGCGGGGGCAGACTGGTCTCAATACCCAGGGGTTAAATATTGGCTGGCCTAACCCAGTTAAGGTGCTGGCACTACACTGGGTAGTAATTTGTTAAGGTCAAGGGCACAAGAGACAATTTCTGGAAAGTGAGAAAGGTGTGCTAGTGTTTATGGGAATAGTTTTACAACTGCTGAGATGAGAAAGCAACATGATTTATTTTCTTCTGGATTTTGCTATTTCAGAATATGGTGCCCTTAGCCACTACAGCTGTCTTTCCATCTTGCAGGAATTTAGGCTGAAGACATTGCCAACATATAACAGCATAACTGACAGTTTAAAAAAAAATAGTATGGGTCTTAATGATATCACTGAGCTCTGCAAATGTACAGGTACCTACTTCTGTTCTTCTGCAGGTGTATAATAATATATTATCTGATTAGTTAAGAAATTATGTTGTTTTTCTCATACTTGAATTCAAAAGTGATTTCTAACTGAAATCACCTTACTCAAAGCAAAATAATGATAATAATAGTAGTAACAGCAACAAAAACTGGTTGTAAATAAAGTCTGGTCTATAAATACTAAGTGCCCAAAAGAGAAAGAAAAGATGTTAAAAAGGCAGAGCACCTGGCCGGCTCAGTCAGTAGAGTGTAGGTCCGTGATGTGGAGCCTATTTAAAAACAAACAAACAGACAAACAAACAAACAAATAAAAGGGGATGGTGTGTGGAATTACATGTGGGGTGGGGTGAGTGAAGAAATACAAGCATGAAGCTAGAAGGAATTTTAATTCATCATAACACCCATAGCAATCAAGACCAACATCTATTTCTGTTAGAGTTTTCATGGAAGGTAAGGAGTAATAGCAGAGAATCAACAAGTTGCGTAGAAGGTTAGAGGGATGGATAGACCTTGCAAAGAAAGTGCATGCCCCTAATTCTAAAAAGACACAAAATGCACACAGGGTTTCAGGAGCAAGGCAGCTTTTACAACAGAGACAAAATTTTGGTCAAAATCGGATTATCTAAAAATGTAACGATGAATAACATAATGAGGCCAAACCTTCTTAAATCCTCACTATGCAAAGTTTTAAAGGTTTAAAGGTTTAAAGTGAGGCTACAGGGGCGCCTGGGTGGCTCAGTCAGTTAAGCGGCTGCCTTCGGCTCAGGTCGTGATCCCAGGGTCCTGGGATCGAGCCCCGCATCGGGCTCCCTGCTCAGCAGGGAGCCTGTTTCTCCCTCTCCCTCTGCCTGCCTCTCTGCCTACTTGTTCTCTCCCTCTATCTCTCTGTCAAATAAAGAAATAAAATCTTTTAAAAAATAAAAAATAAATAAAAAAAATAAAGCGAGGCTACAGTTTCATGTGAAAATCAAGCATGCCTAGCTGGTAAGACAGGAGGAATTCAGCGTGTGGGCACCAAGAAGAGCCTTGGAGGTGGTTCAGATATAGAGCACTTACAGCAATGACCCTTAAGAGAATGTCTACTGTATGTACAGGTGAATGTCAGTATCTCTCAGGATAAATAACCAAACTTTTAAAGACTGATGAATAATGGGGGCATGCCACAAATATATTAGAAAATCATTTCAGTGTATTATCACTCCGAAATAATATAAAAAATATTTTAATATGGGATTGAAAGTCTTCCTTTAATTTAAACCCATTATATGTTATAGTTTTCAATATTTTTGGCAATTACCACAGTATGTATTTTTTTTGGATATTTATATGTGGCTTAATTTCTACACTACCCTGCCACTTACCTAAGAGGTAGAAAATCTATTTCCCATGTAAGGAAGGGGAACTGTAAGGTCCTTAAAGAACTCCTTATGAATGTGCAAATTTCTCTATTTCTTCCAAAGGAAAGGGAGTAACCAGAACTCAATTTTATATAAAACTCATAAATAAAAATTAAATTGTGATAGGTAAATAAGGTCCTGAGTAACATTTTATCTGATTTTTGGTTTTATTTTGGAAAAGGTTAAATGTTGCCTAAAAATACATTAATTAAAGTATCACCAAAACATTAAAGAAAAGGAAAAGCAAAAGGACATTACTTAATTTGAGAAAACCAGTGGCATCTAGCTGGTACAGCGTAATATAAAAATGAAAAATGTAGAATGCATGGAGCTCCAGGAAAGAATAGCAATGTCTAAAATCAATAAGTACTTGCCACATTGTAACAAGGATATTGTATTGATTTTTCAAACTTCAGTCTGTGCTCGTTTGGAAAATTGCTGTTTGCTGTATATCTATAGGTCTTCATTAATTTGCATGTAATATAATATTCAACTTTCCAGCTATCTAGCTAAATGATTTGAAACTGTAATGACCAGATATATGTAAACACACCATATGGATCAATGAGTTTTTCTCATAATTGCTATGAAATCTTCATATTACAGTATACTTCATTACCAATAGAACATACACCCAAACACACATTAAGACTAAATCTGGGGACTTTAAAATATGGTCAAGTTTTATTTTCAAGAAAGCTTTGACATAAGCATAGATCTTCATAAAATATTTCAGGTAAGGATTACTGAATATATTATTTGCCTTGCTGACTCTTTGACTGCATTTAATAGGGTATTTTAAGAATTGAGTGTCGCTGTTTACATGGTCATACAAAACTAGCAGTTTCTTTAAAAGATTGAAATCATGATTATGGAAAAAATAAAATTAATAAGTTTATATGGATCACTGGGCCATGTCAAAAATACTTCCTCTCACATAATTTGGTTTAGAAGTCAGTTTTATTTTTTTTTATTTTTTTAATTTTTTTTTTTAAAGATTTTATTTATTTATTTGAGAGAGAGAGAATGAGAGACAGAGAGCACGAGAGGGAATAGGGCAGAGGGAGAAGCAGACCCCCCGCCGAGCAGGGAGCCCGATGCGGGACTCGATCCCAGGACTCCAGGATCATGACCTGAGCCGAAGGCAGTCGCTTAACCAACTGAGCCACCCAGGTGCCCCTAGAAGTCAGTTTTAGACAAAATAGAGAGAATCAGTTTCTATGATTCTACTGTAGTACAGTGGATAAATATTACAGAACTATTCAAAGTAGCTATCTAGAACTCAAGAGCTAACATTCAGTCACATTTATTTTCCTTTTTAATTGGATAAGCCATATATCTGTACCATTGAAAACCAAATTAGAATAATGCAATAAATAAATATTAACTGAGATCTTACAACCTAGAAATAACACTATTAAGGCAGTATGTTTATAGACGTTTTCCTAGGTATATGCACACATACATAAAATCATGTAATTCAATGATAAAAATATGATTTAAAAGAGATCAATTTATCTCTATCTTTATCATAAATACTAAAAGAAACTATTAGCTGCTACTGTATAAACTGAGAAAAGCAACAGGTTTTTTTCTTCCCTATTCATTACATGATTGCTAAAAGAACAAGAATCGCATTAGTTAAAAGAACAGAATAATATATTAAAAGTATTTTACATCATTTATTATTTACTTTTTCAAGAATATCTTAGCCTTGACACTACGGTACACTTAAGCTAGCAGAACAACTTAAACTAATTTTAAGTATTACTAGCTCTTGAACCTTTCACAATTTTGACTCCTTTTTATTAAATTCTTTATTTTGACAAATTTCTCAGAAATCTAGTTACGTCTTTAAGTACTGTTTTCTAACCCTTGTTATCTGAGTATGTCTGGACCCAGTGAATAAGTCTAGAGCCATCAATCTGCATTTTTGGGGGGTATTTTATTCTTTTGAACATTATAAAGAAATATTTTTCCTTATTCCCATTCATAGGTAGCCGTTTTTTGCTTTTCAAATACATTCTTTTAAGCTTGTTTCTTTTTTTCTGTCCTTGCACCATAATTTTTTCAAAAGCCTGTCTAGGTTCTTTCCACTTATTTGCCTGGTATGCTGTGATTCTCTTCAGTTTGTACAACTAAGGGGATTTTTTTTCCCACATATTATTTTCCCACATATTTTGTTTCATCTTTTAGTAGCAGTTATTAGCAGAATGAATCTGGGATCATGTCCTGGGATCTGGGATCACACGTACTATTTTCAACTGTATTAAGTAACAAGAGTTCATGCTAATCTAATCACATCACATCTAATCCTCTACTATATGTTATTCTAACCATATTCCCTTTGCTGCTCTGTGACCTCTCTCAACAACGAGACACCTTTATTTGGATATTAAAGGAAATAATCCCCTACCAAAACCAAACAAGACCAAAAAAAAAGAGACACCAGACTTTCATTTTTGTCATTCATTTATGTAAATTTTCAATTCTAGTAAACATGTATATGGATTGAGAATTCATACTCCTCCAGGAAAAAAGTTATCTATTTGAGTACTGTGCTAATGTACAATTCTTTTCACCTTTAATGTTAACAAAATCCACTCATTTCTAAAGTTACTTAGGTTGACAACCCCCCGCCCCTTTCAGTGAGGTAATTTAATATATTTGCAAACATTAGATTATTTTCTCATAGTCTGCATTCTGTCCTATGATCCCCTAACCTCTTAGATGTTTTCATTTGCAGACTTTAAGATTCGATTTTTATGCTGTAAAATTTTATGAATTTTGAAAAGTGCATAAAATTTATCTATTGGGAAATAATACAAGTGCATATGAAATCTTAGCTCTATTATCCAAATTATTGTTATAATAGGAAGATAAGATAAAATAAAATTGTTATTTGTCTCAAAGTAACTATTCATTGAGAGATTCTGTTATGAATTTCATATACATATGTATAATCAAATATAATTATAAAAATTAATTTGAAAAAAGTTGTCAAAGTGAGATAAAATGTGTTCATTGGGAAAAAATACAAAAAAATCTTGGTTTATTGCCTTTATGCTTTTCCTTGAGTCTGAAAAATAAAGGTCTTCTTTTTAATTCAACTAGATCACTAATACTAAGTTAGAATCTATGTAGGTAAAAAATCCATATTTGAATTGATATCAGTTTTATAGACACATTCAGGTGATTATTAATATCTCAAGAGAAGAAAATTGTAGTGGATTCAAGTTACTGTTTTTTTCTTAAATATCACAGATAAAACAGTTATAATTAATCTAGCATATTTGTAAATAAAAGTGCTTATTTCATACTACTTTATTTGTTTGAATAATTTTTCAGAAACAAAATTGATCTTGGCATTTACATTCAGAGTTATTGGCATTATGTCATAGAATAACACTGCCTTAAAAGATGAATCACATACCGTATTTCTGCCGAGCTTATTGATTATCCTTCAGCATATAAAGAACTTGTAAGGTTAAAAAGCGTTTAAAGATTTATTACCAGTATCGATCTACTTTTTTGTGTGTGTGTTGTTGAAAGCAAAATAAATCCAGTTCCAGCAAAAGATACAGTAAACATTACTGTTTAAATACCAGAATTTAACAATTTAAGGAATGTTTTCACTATGTAATAAAATGTACTATTTTCTACTTATTACATATATGGATTGTTACTTCATTATCAAGATTTATTACCTTTTTGGTGCTTATTATTGATTTAGCAAAAACTAAACAAATCTCAACTCCAGCCCATGGAATACTTCCTTGGTTATGGGTATGATATTCTTAATTCAGCTCAACTAACCCAGAACATGATGTGGATGATCTTTCAGAATGTGAATAAGAATACTCTCTAGATGTGAGCTTCATCTATATCTATCTAAATATTTTTATTTTCTCTATCAATACCTGTGTATTATTACTTAATAAAAATGCAATATATCTGCATACCTCTTATCACATTTATCCCATGCATACTTATATGTGTATACATATTACATATGTATATATAAATTTAGAATAAGTTTTCTGCATAAAAGCACATGACATACTCTAAAGTGCTATAGATTTTTAATGTGGTGCTTTAAATATATCTTTCTATATTTCTAGCTTATATTTTTTATTGAGCTTTAAATGCTATTACAATCATTACTTGAAATTAGAAGATGCGTTAGGAGAGCTTAAAGACTTTTGCTCCATTAACTCGGGGCCTAAGACAAATGGAAAATTGATAAAATCTAGCACAGTAGCACAGGTAGGGAGTGTGTACAAATGAAGCCTTCAGTGTTTCTTCTGTTCTGAAGATACGGGTCTCATGCCATATGGACTATAAGTAGGCCAGGCATAGCGTTTTAATCGGGAAACTAAACATTTTCATTAGATAATTGATACTTGTCATTGTATCGTGTTCTGTAAGAAAAGTCATCTAAGGACAAAAGCACGCTTGTACAAACAGACCTGGAATTTGTTTCACACATGTGTAGTATATAACCTATCGAGTGCCAATGGCCTTTTCTGAAAGAAGTCCATATTTCTCTTAAACGTGGCGATGTTATAATCACGGATAAATGGTGTTTATTATGCACTTTCACATAACTAATACTTGACAGATATAAAGAGCAAAAAGTTCAAAATTCTCCAACCTTGACAATGAAAAGAACTGAGAAAATATTTCCAATTTCTTCTATGTAAATGTATACCCAGCAGAAAAACTGGAATATTTCTGAAAAGCGGTCAGAACATATCCACTGAAAGAATTACAAATCTAACAGACATCCACTTGGTCAGAAATCAACATATGTAGGAAAGAAAAACTAAAATTTTAAGATTATTTTTTTAAAATGCTGTAGCATATAAGATCCCTGTTTTTTAACTCTGAAAATAGAAACTCCACCTCTGACATTTTTCATAGTCTTTGAAAGGTCAGATAAATGGCATTTCATACTGCAGATCAAGTGCAGACTACTCCCTATTATCAGAAGTCTGATTTCATTACTTCCCCCTTACCCAGTGCTCACGTTTCTTCACATTCACCAGCCTGTGGTCTGTCAGCTGCTCTCATCTCTCCTGTCTATGGAGAACACTCTCCTCCACTACTTCTCTGCTCAGACCCTTTCACGGTGCACAATTTCATGTGCTTAAAAACCCACCTCTTGGCATTCTGCTCTACCTGTCTTTGCGCTCTTGACTATGAGTAGACCACCGTTTCCACTTCTTTTTTTCCTGCTTCCACAATGCCAGGATTTGTGAGAACATGCTGCCCTCCCACACAAACTCTTTTCTTTCTTTCTTTCTTTTTTTCTTACTAGAAAGTAATACAACCTAATAGGTTAGTCCAACTTTAATGGACTGAACACGTGATGTCCTACAACTCTTCTACTTATTTCAAATTAACTCTCGTTCTTATTTTCCAGTGTACCACTTCCAAATCTTTTCTAAGAGCTGCTTCCAAATCTCTTCAGCTCTGTTAAGCCCTGAGGTGTGTTTTCCTCTTCCCCTTTCAAGTGTCCTTTCTGCACACTTTCCTGAGAAGATCAAGACCATTCAATGTGCTCTCCCTCAATTTTATTTTGTTATTTTTTTCACTCATTTTTAGTTGTATCTCTTGCAGTATGTCTTTGTGATTTCACCATTTCTTTCACTGTTTTCTTCTGTGTGAAGAAGAGGGAGCAGGAAGAGGAGGAGCAGAAAAGGCATAAGGAGGAAATAAAACTACACATATACTATATATTATATATATAATTACATATATAATATTATATATATATGCATACCACCCATGTAAACATGCATATGCATGAATGCATGTATACACACATACATGTAACTCCTGTTTTCCAGAGAGCTCTGCAATTGAGCATTTCAGTTCCTGCCTTTACTTCAAAGCTGCACTCATTACTTCTTCTCATATTTTCACTCCTTCCTCTCTACTGGGTCCATCTTTTGCTAAAATTCCTCTTTCCTCCCAGCATTACAACAATGAAAAAAGTAACATCTTCTAAAACTAACGTTACCTTACCTTCTGCTACCCTTTGTCATCATACATTAAATAATCATCTATGTTGATGGCTTTTTTTATTCTGTAAGTCCCAATAATTCTCTTCTGCTTACCATGTTGTACACATGATGTCACCATGGATCATCATCACAAATTCATATGTTTACAATACTTTCTTTGTAACTTTCTCTAATATTGAAAAACATTGATGAACCCTTCTATCACTCTTCTTCCTTAGTTTTCATGACATTAAGACTCTCCAGTTTTCCACAGTCTATTTTAGAAACTTGTGTTGTTTTGTTTTCTTCTGTTTTTCCACCATTGTCTTCTACTTTTCTTCCCACTCTTTATCTCCGAATGTAAATGCATTAGAAAGCTCCACCTGTCTTTATTACTCACAACTCTCTGGCATTTTTCTCATAATCTTGTAATCATCTGCTTTAGGATAACCAAGGAAATCTTATGCACCTGTAAATTCTCCAGCTCTGATCCAGATCTACCAAATCAGAAAACCTGGAGCAGTAACCAAAAGTCTCAGTTTCTAACAAACACTCTTGGTGGTTATTATGCACCCACAGATTGAGAATTATTGCCATATATATTCATCCCTTTGGTAATCTTATTTAATTCTGTAATTTATTATACCACCTCTATAAGAATATCTCTAAAGTTTTATCCACGTCCTGACCTTATTTTTAAACTCTTGCTCCGTATTTCCAGCTGCCAGATAGGTATCATCATGGATAGTCTCTACCCATAGCCCCATAATGTTATATATACTCAAATTCCCCCATTAGAGATTATTGTAGAATTGATAAAAATTTTTGACCAGTGTAGATATATTTTTAATGAATGTGGTTGCGACAATGTGATGACTAGACAAAGAAATAGCCTGGTTAATTTGCTGTAATCTTGTCCTCAACAGGAAACAAGTTTCTTGTTTTTATGATTATAATCTCTTCCCATCTGCTTTAGTAGAATTTATTTACTTTTAATCTTCAAAGTATATGGATACTGGGCTTCTCCAGATTTATTGCACATTCCAAGAATTAATGAGAGCTCAGATAGTCCTTGAGTGTCTATGGTGTGTGCTTGTGTGTATATAAGGGCGCTTGAGATTTCCATTTGATTTATGAGACTGGACAATTTTTTAGACTCATAAAATAGTGACTTTAAAAAACAGTGAATTATTCAATTAAGCCCTGATCACTTAAGGAAAAACATTTTTATATATTGCTGTGTTTTGAATTTCCTGAATATAATACTCAAGCAACACATACTGTATATTAAATAGCAACTTGCCTCAGGATACAAAGTGTTAGATTCGTATGTTTTTACACATTTTCGTTACATTTGAATTGAGTCCAACATTTTTATGAACCTTCACTGCATACAATGGCTTGGTAGATAAAAGAGTTATTTAAAATTACCATAACTGAGGGTGGATGTACTTTGAATATCACTATCAAAATTTTATACACAGATGTGACATTCATCTGTCCATTGTTATAAAAAGAGAAATTTAAATTTAAGGAATTTTTGCATACTAAAATCATGACCTAAAAATGTGTATAATAAAAAATAACCTTTAAACAATTTCATGATATATAAGACAAATTTTAATGTTCTGTTACAAGGTCATTACACCAAAAATGCATTAGAATTCAAAAGACAGTATGTACAACTTTCTCCTCCAGTGCACCATACCCCAATTAAGAATGCTTAACTTCAGAATTAATAAGGGAGAGATTTGCATCTTATGTCACTGTCCAAGTCATTCAGTAAGACAATTTATTAAGCATAGAAATTATTCACTATTTCCATGCACAAATTGTGCACAAACAATAGAGCTATTATTTGTACTTCAGTAAAATAGCATATGATAAAAATGTGATTGATATGACACCATGCCCTATATAGGGAAAGTTTTATTGGAAATTATAAGTCTCCCCAATGCATATATGGCCATTCTACTGTCCATGTTGTCTAAAGAATTTCTACTCCAATATGTGAAGCAAGTTCACAATATACATCAATTTTATTAAATTGTTGCTACATTCCACAATATAGCTGTTATTACAAAATGCCTACTCTACATGTTTTGTTGTTATATTTGGTGAAATAACTTCATAAATATTAGTATACTACAATGAATTACTTCAATTTAAACTGAGACACCTACCAGAGGTAATCCAATATATCTAAGCAGGATATGTTCATAGCCTCTCTTCATTTCTGATATATATATATAGAAAAATAAATCTTGCTCATGAACTGCCGATAAAATTAGCACCTTAATAGAAGTGAGAAAAAAAAAAATCTCTTTTCCTGGACTTCCTAGAAGCAATGAATAAAAACAAACAAACAAAACTCTGCCATTTGAAACCAAATGCTATTAAGAAATAGTTTCACAAGATTTCAAATAACCATCTTTTGATGGTTTGTAATCTTACGTATAATAGGAAATTTATTTCTTATGAATGTGCATGGAAGAAAACTAGAAATCTGCAGAAAAAATTGTAGCAAGACTGGTAACTGATAAATGGATTGACTTGCCAACAACAAACACTAAACATACCAAAGCAGTACCTGTCCAGTCCACTTTTTCTCCCAAAAAGACACCACGTGTACCAAGAGATTCTGTGGTAGGCTAAATAATGTCTCCTTCCAAAAGATGTCCATGTAATAGACAAAAAGATGTCCAAAAGAGTCTCTGAAGTATGTTACCTTACATGGAAAGGGGGACTTCCAGATGTGATTTTAAGAATCCTGACTTTGGGGGATTATTCTGGATATCTGGGAGGCCTACTGTAATCACCAAGATGCCATAAGAGGGAAGCGCCATGATTATGGAATCAGAGGTCACAGTTAGAGCGATTGGTATTGGAAGATGCTATACTGTTCACTTGAAGACAGAGCAAGGGGCCAAGAGCCAAGGAATGCATGAGGCTTCCAGAAGTTGGAAAGGGCAAGGAAATGTATTATCCCCTAGAACCTCCAGAAGAAATGTCACCCTGCTGACACTCTGATTTTAGCTTGGAAGATACCTTGTCAGAATTTTAGCTTGCAGGACTATAGAAGAATACATTTCTGCTGTTGTAAGCCACTAAATTCGTGGTAATTTGTTACAACAACCAGAGGAATTTAATACAATTTTTCTCTTAGTAGACCATCACTAGAAAATTAAAATTTGATGTAGAATAGAATAGCTCAGCTCATTTATTAAGTTAATTCATGTCAAATATATGGTCACTGAAAACACACAATTTCCTGGATTTGTTGTGGTGGTGGTCATTATTTGCCACTGCTTATACATCCTTATTCTAATATAGAAAGGTAGAGATAAATATCATCACTTGTGCTTTTCTTATTGGTTTAATTTTAATATATTACTGATAAGTGATACATTGCACATGCATTCTAAGAAATCCTCTTTGGAAAAAAGCATAGAGCAGAATTTTGCAGTCAAACGAGCCCTGCTCTCATAATCCACACTATTAAGTATGACTTGACTTTTACTTTAAGTGAGTTATTGCTCTGTATAGTACCAGAGAGTCCGATAATCATGGCCTAATGAAAAAGCACTGCCTGGAGAATTTAGAAGTTTTGATTTTTTGTTTTGCTTAAAGATATAGTCACTGCATAATCTTTGAACACTCACTTCTCTTCTGGACATTCTGCAGCATTAGAAAACAAGACAACTACTGTATGAGTCTCCATACCTCAGATTTTTAGGATGTAGAAAAGCAAGCCTAACAGACCCAGAAAGAGATACACTGCTCTTATTTTTTCTCACAATATGGTGCGCTTGGTTATGTAGTAAGGATGTGAAAGAGCTAGTTATTTGTTCCCCAGTTCAGCACAACTGAATAGCAAGATATATCCCATACTATTCTGCATAGATGTCACACTCTGTTTTTCAATTGGTTTGTAATAAAACCATCATTTGTGCTTTATTTGCATATTGCTTATACTATGATTTTTTAATGATAGAATTTTATTACAATTATTTAGAAGATCAGTCAGAAAATCAAGAAAAATAAAACAAAACTTGGAGATTTAACCCTCTACTCTGTCCCTCACATCAGTCTGATTCCTGCTCTCCAGACCTAGGAGTATCCTGAAGATAACATAAATTATCAAACACATGAGTTAAACAACAGGCAATATATCTGTTTAGCTTTATAGCATATACATAGAAAAATATCAAATGCAGACAGAAAAAAATATGACTGATTTTGACATCAGTGGTATCAGTGATATGTTCCCAGTTTCTCAGGTCTTCTCCAAAGTATATAATCACTGTGAACATCTATCTATATTTCTTTCTTTCTTTCTTTCTTTCTTTCTTTCTTTCTTCTTTCTTTCTTTCTTTTCTTTCTTTCTTTACTTCTTTCCTTCCTTCCTTTCTTATTCTTTTTCTTTCTTCCACCCTTCCTTCCTTCCTTCCATTCATCTTTCCTTCCTTCCTCTCTCTTTCTTAATTTTTTTTTTAATATATACAATTAGAGGCTTTGACATCAGGCAACTTGGGTTTTCTCTCATCCCTCTTTCTGTCTTCCTCTTATCACTCATTTTTTTCCTCCCATCTCTCAATAGATAGATGATAGATAGATAGATAGACAGACAGATGATAGATGTGGAGACAGAGATAGATATCTTTCTGACTTTCTCATTTGTTATGATGTGAGCCGAAGCTAACTGCTAAACAGTAGACATATCATTTACTGGGCTTAATCTCATGGTGCCTACTCACTTACAGGAAATGTAAACAATTAAAACAAGAAATTAGAGTGAAGGTAAGGTATTCTAAGGTACCTTAAGGTAAGTGGTACCTTAGAGTACCATAAGGTAAATGTGGGGAATGTCAAGTTGTTGTGAGAAGAATTATTGGGGAAATGAAGCTTCAGCTTACACCTAAAGGATGACAGGGGTGATTAGAAGTTGGCCAATGTGGCGGAGGAAAGGACAGCAACAGGAAGAGATTTCTTGGATGTGGAGCTCTATGTGCACAAGCAGGAGGGACAGAGAGCTTGGCATGCCCAGGGGCTGAGTGTTACTCACCTTCTCTGAAGTGTAGATCATGGGAGGAATTGAGGTGGTAGATGGGATAAATAGGAACAGAATAATAGATACAAATGCCAAGAAATGACAATCTATGATAACAATAAACTTGCTCTCTTTAGCTGAGATCCTCCACTTTCTCTCCATCGTGTGTTCTCATAATTCAGTCAATTTCTTCCACCATCAATGCTCACTCCTACCCAGAGACATCAGTACTGTCATTCTACCAACGTCCCAGTGGCTATGCCTGAGGGGAACTGGAAACCAGATTGGCAATTAGTATTCAACTTTTTTATCCCTAGAAACTTTAGGGAAGAGAAAAAAGATGAAACTTTATTTGGTTGTTATGAAAACATGGACTTATGTTTCAGAAGCAGAAATTTTCAAGCCAAATGAGTAAATAATAAGAAACAATGTTTTCTGTTTCATGAAATTTTGTCATTAGATTTAAAACTTGTTTGATGACATGTGGCATGTCCCTAATATTCATTTTAATATTTTGTTATGAAAGTACTATTATGTTATGGCAAAGAAATTGGGTAATAAAGGAAAATATTATATGCTCATGCCTCTCTCCCAAATTATTTTTCTTTACTCATTTTAATATTCATTTTAATATTTTCTTATGAAAGTACTATTATGTTATGGCATAGGAATTGGGTAATAAAGAAAAATAATATATGATCATGCCTCTCTTCCAAATTATTTTTCTTGCCCATTTGTTTTTTCTTTGATTTTTTTAAATTTTATTTTATTGTTATGTTAATCACCATACATTACATCATTAGTTTTTGATGTAGTGTTCCATGATTCGTTGTTTGTGTATAATACCCAGTGCTCCATTCAATATGTGTCCTTTGATTTTTTAATTCAAAGTTGATTTCTGCACTTGAACTGAAATGTTTTGACCTATGGAGTGTATTTGATTTTAAAAGTCACAACCTATTATATTAATTTTTATATTTTTAATGATTGTGTGCATATGTGTATATGTGTATTCTGATTTCTCTATAGAATATAAAAGTATTAACATTTAGTATTTTCAAAATGGTCCATATTCAAACAAGAAATTACTGTCAAGAACTATCAGTATTATAGAATTTAATTTCTAAAAACTTATACACTGGAAGTGATTTATTTATAAATATTTATAAATAGATGGCTTGGGAAGATATTATATTAAATGGCTTGATAAGACAATGACTTCTTTTGAGAAACAATTTTCTTTGAAAAAAGGAACATGACTCAGAGAGAAAAACAGGCATTTTTCTCTGTACAAATTATTCCTCATTACTAAGGCATACCCTCTAACAAGCCTATAACAAGAGAGATTAACATTTTGTTTTCTCTTAAGTAAAAATAAAAAAATATAGTGTATAAAGAATATAGGAAAATTCTTTATTATTATTTTTAATTTCACCACTGTTAGGTTTCCGTGAAACTTAGGATGAGAGAGTACAATTCTGTAAATTATGCACCTGACTTTTTTTTATCCTTAAAAGAACAACTTTAAAATACCATTTATTGCTCATTAATAATATTCAGAAGTGACAGATAAAATGTGCATATACTCTCCAAAAGGATTTTGCCCTTTTGTGATAAAGGTTCTAAAATTGAATATTTGTGCACTGAAATTCCACAGAGCATCATATGCTGTGGGAGGAAAGGACACTGTTCATTTTAGCCATGATTTTTCAAAATAAATCCCGGTTCTTCTTTATGCTAACCTTTTACTCATGCAGAACATCATACAACACATTTTATCTTGAAAGTTTTGCTCTATTACACCAAAAAAAAGTCCTTTTGAGGGGATATTTGCTGTTGTCATGCTTAGTCAATAAACATATGTAAATGTATTTATGATTTACATATAAATGTTGCATGTATGAACACTGGGACTTGACTTTTTTTTTTTTTTAAGATTTTATTTATTTATTTGACAGGGAGAGACACAGCGAGAGAGGGAACACAAGCAGGGGGAGTGGGAGAGGGAGAAGCAGGCTCCCCGCGGAGCAGGGAGCCCGATGCGGGGCTCGATCCCAGGACCCCGGGACCATGACCTGAGCCGAAGGCAGTCGCTTAACCAACTGAGCCACCCAGGCGCCCATGGGACTTGACTTTTGACAAACACATAAATGTCTATGTGAGTGACTATAGATGTTGTGGGGCCCTTCCTTGTCCTTGGACCTAGCAGCCTGTCCCACAGACTTCCAGCTGCCATGCTCTGCGTTTTTGCGACTGTCATGAACCCCGCCATGTCGCAGGTCCTGCAGGCCTAAACACTAGGGAGCTAACACATCTCAGGAGCTGTCCTCCAACAATAACTCCAGGAAGCTGGTGTATAAATACCTCAGCCTTCTTGCACCTTTAGTGACATAATTCAGAGACATTGGTTTTAGACAAATCTCATAATCCTCCCCCCTCCCCCCGCCACCCAGCATGCAATTCCAAGCATCCCAGTGGTACCTGGCTTCAAAAACACGTGTACCCCAGTTCCCCCTACTCTGCCAGTGTTCACTTCGCCTCCCAGACAAACTCCTCCGTGGCTCTGGGTCAGCTACTGGGGGATGCAAAATTGAGACTTCATGTGTATCTTTTTATCATGCCTCAAGAATAAGAGGTTTCCATAGACCCCCTCACGATTTCTTCTTTTATGATATCTTTCTCTTGTTCTCTTCTCCATCCCCATGAGCTTCTATCTCCACAAGCCTGTGTTCCTTCCTCCGTCCCCTCACCCAGAGGAAGAGTTATGTGTGTGGGAACACACACACTCCCACAGGCTTGTAAGATATACAATATACTCTAGTTATAATACGTGCAAGCATATGTGTGTATATATCTGTATCTATTCATATTTAAATAGCCATAAATAACCTATGTTCATCATGACAAGTCATATATGTTTTTTACACTGTGTTTAAAGTCATGTAAGCCTAAGGAAAGGATTGTGAATTTCTGCTACTTGAATTTAGTCTTTCTAAGGTATGCCCAATTACTCATAAGGCTTTGGGAAATAAGTTGTAACAACAAAAATTTCACGGTCACCTATTTTGAAGAATAAAAGAGTTGATACTCTGTGAAAATATTCATTTTTATAAATGACTCTAGCATGGCATTAATTTAAACATAAAGGAATCATATATTTCCATCACTGGGGTTGTTTTAACACAAATATACTCTCTGGAATTGCAGTTATTCTCTGGAGAAAATGCATATTTCTTTTTCTTTTGAAAGATTAATATGGTATAAAAGACCATAACATTTTCTTAAAGTGTATATTTGTTAATATGTTAATTGTTTTATAACAAAAAATGAGTTAATTCATACATTTAAATAATTTCATCATTTTCCCAACATTGAAACATAAGCTACTTTATGCTTTATAGTTTATTTTATACTTCCTTATACTAGGGTTAAATAGAAAAAATAATCTTGCACTGAAAGAAGTTAATTGGTTATACCCAAACACTTGTTTGCTCTTTCTCAGGAATATTTTGTGTTTATATAGACTTAGGTAGGTATTATTTAAACTGTGACTTTATTTGCTGTTCCTTTAAATGCTGAAATGAATTCTCACATAAAACACAGATCTCTTGGCATATTAGACAACTTTCTGTCTCTGAACATAGTAATTTAAGATTTTAGAAAGCAGGGAAGAACACTGAGTACATATAACATTTTTCCAAACTACAAAGAATCTTTGTATTTATATCAGGTTTCATCTTTTACGGCTACTAATTTTTACAATGTGCATTTTCTAGAGCTGTTGTAATTGACATCGTTATATTCAGTACCTATGATAGAGCATTTTAAATTCTCTTGTTCAAAAACAAACAAAAACACATTACCCCTAAAATGACACAGATTTATGAGAATATATGACAAACATATAAAAGAAGACTGTCAGTTGCACCTTCATCCTTTCCTTCAGTTTACCAATGTCAAGTAGATTAAACCTGTGGGAAACGCTTTCTCCATTTTCCAAACACAAAATTGCTTAGAATATTTGGAATGAGCAGGATTGCCTTGGGGATTATATCTCTCTGTCTACAGAATCACATTCTCCTACTTTGATATTATTTTACTTTATGTAAAATAATCTGTAAAATGTTAAAAACTCACTAGTTTGAAATATTTCTTTGCTAGGCTTTTAAGCCCTTGGAAGTCCTTATATAAGTAGCTTCAAAATTTTGCAAGTTTCTTGAGTTTAAGGTACACTGGGAAGAGCATTTAATCTCTCTCTCTCTCTCTCTCTCTCTCTCTCTCTCTCTCTCTCTCACACACACACACACACACACACACACACACAAAACAGGAAATGCACATTCAAAGAAAAGAATGAATCACTTTTTCCGTATCTATAGAAAATAGGCTATTTTGTGGTTCCTGGAGATTTAAAATTAGTAGTGCCAATCTCAAAATATTTTAGCATACTATAACCATCACTGTCTTAGTACTAATTATTAGGAAATGGTCTAGGGCAATTTATGTTCATTAAGAGTGTTGGTAATGATTGGAGAGTTTGGCAAAGGTATTTTTCAGAAAAAGTGAATAAAAATGTTATTTTGCCTATCTCTAGAAAATATATATTAATATATGGCTTTTCAGTCAATGGGAAGAAATTGCAAGGGATTACAGATCAGGAGGAGTAAGAATTGTGGATATTTCAGATCTCTTCTACTCTGTTCGGGGCAGTTTGGGCAGTGATCTTATTCTTCTTTAACAGCTGGTGGTCCCTGTCCCTCCACAATAGCTCCCCTTGACGTCCCTTACTCCTGGCCCTTGTGCCTTCAGAGCAAGGTATATTCAGGGCTTTCTTCTGTTACTCGTCCCTGAGTCCTTAGCCAACCCTTCTGTTTCCCTTCTCCCTATCCAAACTCTTAAAATAATCCCTTTAAACAGCCTCTTCAATTACTCCTTCAGGAAATTATTCATCCATTTCCTGCCAAGAACATCATAATACACATTATGTTTGCAGGTTCTATATATGGCACCAAGGAAAAGCACTCAAGCTTAGAAAAAATTAAAACCTCTAGGCTAGGAATATTAAGAGTACTATTTCCTTAAAAAATCATATAATAAAACTAAAAGTGACCAATAGTGTTATTAAATACTCAAACTCAGAATGTTGGTTGACAACAACATAATTTGGTCATTTAACAACTATCTAATCCAATACTTTAGTGATGGACTACATGCAAAAAAGTGGCATGAAGAATAAAAGGATATTTTCTAAAGAATACATTATTCATACTTGTAATATAACTTGAGATTTGGGAGTTGGGAGTCTTGACCTTCAGTTACCTAACCAAAGGACTATTATTTTCATTGCTTCAGTTTGAAGAAAAGTGTTATCAGTATCTTTCCATTTGACATGAAAAGATATGACTCTAGGTCAATGCCTAAAACAGAAGAAAATAAATTATGAATCTGACTTTTATTGCCAAGGCTAATAGTGATCATTGTTAAACTAAAATTTTTAAACATGCATTTCACTTATAAAGCACTCACATTGGCTACAACAATCCTATCATGATCTGAAAACTGAAATGTGGGATAAAGTTGAATAAAAACTAATCAATGAGTAATCTCTATAAAATACCTAGTGAAAACTTAAATAATATAATACAATTCTTCTCCATGGTATAGATTTTAGAATTTTTTTTTTCAACAGAATGACAGGTACTAATTAGAATTTCAACTGTATGAGAAATAAAACCCAATTTTCAGGTACTGATTAAATACACATATACTACTGAATTTTTCCAACTTCATTGAAATTGAGCAGATGATATACAATTTTTATTGAAAACAAAGACTCATGAGTTTCCTCCAAATTTATAGCTGAAACAATTCAACTAGAAATTTCAAATCAATCCCATAGTGATCCTATTAGGATTCTGCCATTAGAGATTGTATATATATATATAATTAAAGTTAATTTGATTCTGGCCTGGGTGGCTCAGTCGGTTAAGCATCCAACTCTTGATTTCAGCTCAAGTCATGACTTCAGGGTCCTGAGGTTGAGCCTGCATCATGCTCTGCATTCAGTGGGGAGTCTGCTTCTCTCTCTCTCTCTCTCTCTCCTCCTCTTCCTTTGCCCCTCCCCCTGCTCATGCTATCTCACTCTCTCTCTAAAATAAATAAATAAATCTTGAAAAAAAATTTGCATTGTATAGAGGCAGTTTAATATTTTTGTTCCAGGTAATATGTGCAGAAGGGAATAAATATATCTACTGTGACAATTCAAAGCCCACGTTGACCAGGTGCTTGAAACTTACTGTACCCACATGTCCATGACCCATGCCATTTCTTTTATAAACAACCTTCCATAGGAGTTCAAAGTTTAAGTACATATTTTAGTAAAAGTTCATAATAATTTCTTTATGTTATTTCATTCATGTGAACTATTTTTTTCTAGAGTCATTATAAAGGAAATTTTCAGATAACACTGAATCAGAAATACTTGAGCCTGGAAAACTCAACCAACCACCTAGAGCTATTGACTTCAACCTATTTAATTCTCTTAACATTTAATTTTTTGAAAAATGATAGAAGGCCTCAAATATTTTTATTGGAAACCTGAATTTTCATTTTAAATAGTTGATATGCTCATATGATATAATTGCTCAATATAATAAATATTGACATATATAAATCAAAACAATCCAACATTCTTCTAACTTTATCTAACTGGATGCTCCCTGTATGACAGCAATTTGATCACTGCCGCTATCCATTATATGTTTACAGACACACCACACATACCATGTTTAACAGTCAAACTTTTATGTTAATCCGTCTTCTCTTTCAACTTCTATTTACATTTAATATCCTCCCCCAAGATTTATTATAAATTTGGTTAGTTAATTATGAAATGTAAAAGATAACTTTTATTTGAAATGCATTTCTTAATGAGATGGAGGGTTTTGCCTCATTTTTTTATTGCTCTGAGAATGAGACAGGTATCAGTACCAATTCTCTAATTTCATATATTGTTCTGAAAGTTTAGAAAATTTATTTACATAAATAAATATATTAGAATTGAAGGAATACCTTATAGCAATATAACTTTATTTTGAAATTCTTTTTAGTTTATATATCAAACTGCTCAGTGATATCTGACTACTGATGAATCATTTAGCTATTGCTTCAATATTATTGAAAACAAAGATTTTAAAGCATTATATTTGCCATAAGATTTCTTACCTAGTCATTAGAGTACTTTTCTTCACATTCTGGGAAATATGTCCAATAATTTTTACAAAGAATTATCAAATTATTATCAATTTTACATTTACTGTTTTATTTAGAAATATTTATCCCAATATACTCAGAACTGGTGGAGACAATAAAAATATTATCAGTTTGCTGTTATTGGTAAAATGTTTGTATCTTTTCATGAGCTTTATTTTTTAAGTTTTTATTTATTTATTTATTTTAGAGA
Organism: Neomonachus schauinslandi; assembly: GCF_002201575.2. Classification (NCBI taxonomy): domain Eukaryota; kingdom Metazoa; phylum Chordata; class Mammalia; order Carnivora; family Phocidae; genus Neomonachus; species Neomonachus schauinslandi. Next base: position 6,548,396 of record NC_058416.1, read on the forward strand.
GAGAGCACAAGCAGGGGGAGGTGTGGGGGGGAGGGGAGGGAGAGGGAAAGAATCACAAGCAGATTCTGGGTTGAGCACGGACCCCGATGCGGGACTGGATCTCATGACCCTGAGATCACGATCTGAGCTGAAACCAAGAGTTGGACACTCATCCAACTGAGCCACCCACACACCCCTTTTCATGAGCTTTAAATGTATTTCTGTAAAACTTTAAGACTAAAGATTTTCCTCATTCAGTTTATGAATTAGTGGAGACTTTGAAAAGATCAGTGTTTCCAGCTGTTCTCTGAGTCTCCAGAAGTTTTTCCACCCTCTGTCAATGTTCCATAATAGAAGTTGGATGGATGGATGAGGAATATACCTGTCTAATTTAAAGTAGGAGAAGGATGCTTATGAAAAGCAGGGTGGGAAAGCAGAAAGACCGTGATGCCTTTGAATATTTCCAAGCAGACCAGTTTTAAGAAACTGTGCTAAGGAAATCAAAAGTTTGTCCAGTGATACTTAAAGCTATACATGCCTGTGTACCCTTGGAGAGTGTTTATGGGTATCCAAAGTGATGCAATTCCAATGTGATCTCTAAAAGCCACTACCTGAATAAATAGACAGGAGTTAATTTATTGAATCTTTCTAAGCCACCATGTACATGGTCGGTATTACGATTAGAACATTCTAAGCTTGCTCCTTCCAGGCCCCTGACGAACTGGACAAGCCATTCATCTTTGCCCATCCAAAATGGATGATCAGGTACACGGCCTGAATCTCTACCTAACAGGAAAATTTCCCTTTAACTCTGTCTTTCAGGACCACCTCTGAATGAGACTTCTTTCAGCAGCAGTTTTTGGTGTTTACTAATATATTCAGACAAAGTCTCTATGAACTATTACATTAGAACCACTGTCAGATGGATAGGCATGTCTGTTCATCATTAGATCAAGACAAAGACTCCATTTTGTACCTAATCCTCATTTGCCCCTACCATTTATCCCCTAACAGGAGGCTCATAAATAATTTGTGTCCATAGAGATCAATGTTTTATATACTATGGCCCTCAAAATATGTGTGTATTTTACTTTCCTCAGCAGACTATTATATGGTTAAAAGATCATAGAGCTCTTTGGAGAAAGACTGGATTAATCACTTCCACATATGCTTGCTGACGTAATGTAAGATGCAGTTCAAATCCTCTTACCTCTCTCCATCCCACTTACTATCAGATTTTTCCCGGGCCAATTTCAGCCCAGTAAATTCCTCCCATGCCTTAGCCCTGCCTCTTCTCCATCCTGGCCCCCATAGCCCACCATAGCGTCCTTGCCAAAATAGAAAATCTTCTAAAACTATGAATCATAAAATATTTTATTGGTTTCCCATTATTCTGAAAAAATAATCAAGATTCCTAGCACTATGTACTAGAACCTTCATAATCCACCTTAACCTATAGCCTTGGTCCTGACTTACCATTCATTCATAACACTCTATGCAGGTTAAATGTTAGTTCTGAGTCCTCAAATCAAGGCCTCAATATCAAGGCCTTGGATATTGACTCTTCTACCTAAACTTTTCCTTGTTTCTCCTTTTTTGTTAATTTACAGTTAGAACCCTCTCCCGGCCCCCACATTGCACACTACAAATTTTCTCTCTCATCCTCTGCTGTAATTTGTATGAATGCAGAGCTATGTAAACCATATTAATATTTTGTCAGCAGCTTATAGCACAGAACCTACCCTGGAGTGTCCCATTATTTCATTTAGGAATTGAAACAGTGAATGTATTAATCAATATAATCATTTGTATTAATTGTATGGAAGAGGAATTTATCAGCTGTTTTTAGTTCTCACATCCATGTGCAATTTTTCTTCTCAAAATTGTTTGTCATTTCTGTCCTACTTTTCAGCTGTCTAATAATATTTTACAGCAGGGAGGAAAACTACTCCAAATTACTCCCTTTAAGCATACCCTATAGTATTTAGAGCTCTCAGCCATTTTAGCCACGTTAGGCCTAGCTCTCTAAGAATATAGTTTACACTGCTACACTAAATATTTTATCCCTAGAAAAACACAAAATAGAAAGTACAAAATGTATGTTTCCCTTGACTATAAACAAAGAATCATTTTCAGTAAACCTTTTGCCTTCTTTAGTCAACATTTTTAGACATTTGTCAGAGTTCGATATTTTATAGCATCTTTGTACTTGAGAGATTGAGTGATCTAACATTAAATCAATGATTTTATGGCTGTAAATAAAAGAATGATTTAATGGACAAAGTACTCAAATAATTTTTTAATGTCTCCATCTTACTCCATAAAATATCACTGGATGTTAAGATAATTAATACGATAAAATTGTAAAGTGTTCGTTGATTCGAATTTAGAATAACGTGAAGTCCTGATTCTAAAAATTACATCTTAGTAGTAATTACTATGATTGTTTATTAGTAATTGCTTGGTAGTAAATTGCTATGATTCACAGTAAAATGTATTTCCATTTATTATTTTCAAAGACTTAAATTCTACATGATGGGTAGTTTTTTTTTGATGGGTAATTATTTTTATTCTTACCAATTTGAAGACTTACCAACTATAAGTGAATGTGTTTCTATTATCTATTAAAATGTATACATGCCCAAATGTCAGCTAATACTTAAATCCATAAATATCCTATAGGCCTCAAGGCACCTTTATAATCATCATGCTTTAGAGATATGAAGATCACAGAAATCCTACTTATTTTTCCTTACATTTGATTAAATTAACAAACATGTTTGTGGATACAATTATGGACTTTGGTTTCAGGGAAACGTAAAAGTGGCAATAGTTGATAAGGACCTGGCTTCTACTCTGAGAAGAATGAGTGGCCACTGGAGTATTTTGAGCAGGAAAGTGACAAGACTTTACTTAGATTTTAGAAGAATCTCTGAATCTTAGGGAAGAAAGGCAAAGTCCAGTGCTTAAATATCTATTAAGGATCTATTTTAACAGGTCAACTAAGACCCATTAGTGGTGTGAACCAGGGTAGTCATGGTGAAAGTTTTGAGGAGTGATGATGTTCTGAAAATAGTATGGATATGGAGAGTCCAGGATTTGTTGCTGGTTTAGTTGTGTGGTGGAAGGAAAGGAAGTGTGATAAGGATAATTCCAAAATATTCTCCCAGAACACATGGAAGAAGAAATTTGCCATAAATGCAATGGGTAAGATAGATAGTGGGAAAAGAGTAGTAATTAATCAAGATTTTTATTTTCACTTTGTGAAATTTAAAATATCTATATGACATCCAACTGCTGAAGACATATAGATATATAGATTTACTGGGAAGGCAGGGCTGAGTATATAAATGTAAAAATTATTACATATGGGTAATGTTATTTCCTGTAAGTTCACTCCCAAAGTATCACTCAAAATTTATTTTTATCCATTAACCCTCATTTACCCATGCATCCATCAACCCCATCTAGGGATGAAAATGCCATTACCTTAAGTCAGGCCTTGTAATTACTGATTTAAAATAACAGATTCTTTCTCATTCTTCATGTTTCTGATCTTGGTAATCCAACATAGCGTCCAGCACTCACCATATTTATCTTTCTAAAGTAGAAATTTAACTGTCGTATCTGGACCCTTTAAAATCCTTCATTAGTTTTCTACAATACTTGGATAGAATTGAGAAGTCTCTGGAAATTCAAAGTGCTTTTCAGCCTGAATATCCATTAGAATAAAATACTATTAACATTATCACTACCCACGGTTAGAGTCCAAAATGTGCCAAGCCAGCTTGATGGAGGATCTAGACACCAGATGTATTGACCACTAGTCAGGATTGAGGTCCACATCCTGTGGAGCTCACAAATCATTACTCACTCCCTCAAGTACTCCCCTCTAACTGTTCTTGACAAGATCCCTCTCTCTCTCTCTCTCTCTCTCTCTCTCACACACACACACACACACACACACACACACACACACACACATCCTTTTTTCTAGAAAATGTCCTTTCCCTGTTTTTGCCATCTTGACTAACTATTTTCTACCAGGTCTCATCTATTCCCTTCCTCTCACCAGTCCCGCCAACTGCACTCCCTCTCACCCTCAAGCCACCGCAGACCTGTTGTAGGCATTTCTCCCACGGGACTGTAAGTCCTTGAAATATCTGTTATTTAAACTCCCTAGTGTGTAATTTGATACACAAGCAATAGAAAACCAATACAATGCTCAAAACTTTATGAAAGTGACTCATTTTTTATTAATAAAATGAAGTTCTATAAGATTTGTTATACTTCATTTACATCCTATAAATCATTTGCGGAACTATGAATTATAAGTATACCTACAGGCTCAATTTTCCAAACATCTAATTAGTTTCGTTGCTCATTTTTTTAAGCAGTATATTACGGCCATTAATGAACCTTATGTAAAGTAGGTGCCATGACCTATGTGTTATAGCTGGTCTTTATATAGATGAGGCTGACACAGAGTCATCATTGATGTGTTGCTGCCTTTATCTTTGGTTTTCAAGTATGCCTGAAAATAAAAATTAAGCTTAATTTTAACTTGTCTGCTCCCTTTCATCTTCTGTTCAGCACTTGCTTGACTTTTCCTAACCCCTTTCTTCGGACAGTGATTGTGTATCACAAGATGGTCCGAAGATGCATCATGTTAAAGCACAGGATTTCAAATAGGAACCCAAACTACAAAACCAATAAAGACAAAATATAGGCAGTGTTTCTAACGGGCTAAGATTCGGAAATCCTTTGGATAGAGCTAAAGGTGACTTAACAATAGGCTGGAGACGACCCATGAATCTAGATGTATTCAACTGTATGGAATTCTGAAAAGTTATGAATCTGTGACAGCTTAATTTCTATTTATTTTGCATTTTCCTAAAAAAATAATGTTTGTTAAGGCAAAATGTTATGGAAGAAATCAAATGAATCTCAAAAGTGAGTCTCAAATCTATAGAAGGAAATGCCTATAAAATTTATTATATATAACTTTCCTGTTTCTTCTAACCTCTGCTGAGCCGTTCCATCTGCTATGATGCACACACAATTTCCATAGTACCGGAATGGCAATAAATACCGCTGGAAAATCTGTTTTCTCACCAACTCATTGAGTCCCCTTCTTGATTTATGTTCAACCTGGAGCCCACCAAAGAATGACAACAATAAAAATCCAGCCCAGAGTAGTGGGATCGCTGGGCCATACTTTGCTTTATGTCCTCTCTGCATGAAGAATATGAGACTAGCCAGGTAAAAATCTAGAACGGGATTTTTCTCCAAGTCTCTCTGTTGTAGCCTCCAAATATTTACCATCACTGAGCTATTTAGAGGATAACTCTTCCCAGGAGATCCTTTTCCTGGTCCATGGGTTATTTCATGATTTGGTATATAGCTTTTTGTTCTTTGTTTTTTAGTGGTAA
>NC_058416.1:6553816-6783510 GCF_002201575.2 Neomonachus schauinslandi
ATACTTTTATTGAAATGAGGATAAAACATATTGCTTTAAATACTTCACACAGATATGTGTTCCTTTTCATGTGCAAATTTATAGTTAATTTGACTGTTTCTAAATTGTTTTCAATGTGCTATTTTATTCTTATTCCTTTTAACTGGGAGCTTATCCAGTCAACTTAATTGCTATGGATTCTAACATTGTCACCTTCTCGAAGCCCTGTAATTAATGCAAGGAATGTGTGAAATGCTCTCTCTCACACACACACTCACACACATACACATAAAGTAAAATCATCCTCTTAAGCATATCAATGTTCTCATAACCTGTATTATATAATATCTTTGCACACACACCTAACCTTTAATAGCTAAGTGTTTAACTGGTATAATTGGTTTTCATCACTAGATATGGGTAGTATTCCCAACACAGCACTCTATGTTCTGTCTCACATTTGTTAAAGGAAAGCTTTATATATAAAACAGAATAGTACTCTAACAATAGAAAAAGAAGATTTAGAACACTTTCATTCTCTATCCCTTCAGTGGCATATAACATTTTACTGTTTTCAAATAGTTTTTGTTACAGATCTTTGGACATTTAAACAGCTGTGGGTAGGGGAGGTGTTTGTGTTACCCCTGCTAGCTGTTAATGGGAGAGATGTGTGTATGTAGTGTTTTGCATCTTACAGTAAAAGCCTCTTTGCCCTACAAGCAGATATATAATTTAACTAAAACATAGGAGAAAATTGCAAAACAAAATATTAGCCATATTTTTGGATACAAAGAAAATGTGTCCAAATTTTGTTTAAAAATGTGGAAGGTAACCCAATCGGTACTCAGGTGAAATATTATGGTTTTCACTATTTAATTTAGAAAAAAATAAACAGATAGTAAAATAAATATAAGTAGATATTTTGATTGAACAAATAATATTTAATATTCTTTCCCAAATTTATAAGAACATAAGCATAAAATGGTTAAGTAGTGAAAAGCTACACAAAATTCACTGATAATCACCGATAAAAGGGGGGAAAGCCAAAGCTTCAACCATGTATTTTTAAGTAATTAGTACTTAACTGGTGTTGGGTCCTATTAACACCACTTTGATGTATTGTTTTATTTAATCCTCAAAATAACCCTATGAGGTAACTGCTATTACTACTCGCATTTTACAAAGCCCACTGAAGCAGAGAACTTAAGTAAATTACTATAAGAATTACAATCCTACCCAAACCAATGAGTAAATATAAGGAAGGTTTCATTCTAGTAGATTAAACTATATTTCAAGCCACTGAAAAAACATGACAGAATGTAGAAATTTACCCAATTATTATATGATGATTTTATATAAGATGTTATTAAATGGGATTAAATCATAGTTTATTTAATAAATATTGCAGATAAAATCAGCTTCCCAGAGGGAAATAAAGTAAAACTCTAACTTCAGAGCATATATCAAAGTAAATTCAAGGTGGAATATGATAAAAATAAAACACTTCCAAGTCTACAGAATATTTTTTCAGCAGGAAAGAAAATTCAAATTTACAGATTTGTGGATATAAGCAGTAAATAGCTCAGCTTTATGGAAGATACTATATTTGAAATCAAACGGAAAATTTACACCAGGCAAAAATGTATGAAAAAAGCTGTAGACAAATGGTTTACTATTTATAACATATATATATATAATATATATATATATTATATATATATATACTTCAATAAGCTGATAAGAATAAGGCAGTAAGAAGAGAAGGGGCACCTGGGTGGCTCAGTCAGTTGAGCTTCTGACTCTTGGTCTGGCTCAGGTTGTGCTCTGAGAGTAATCAAGCCACAATCTGGCTCCCCACTCAATGGGAAGTCTGCTTAAGATTCTCTCCCTATGCCCCTCCCCCCACTCTCTTGCATGCTCTCTCTCTCTTTCTCTTTCTCACACAAATAAATCTTTAAAAAGGAAAAAAAGAAGGAAGAGAAGAAGAGAAAATTTAAACAAAATAAGAAAAATAAGAAGTAAAGGATAGTGTCAACCAGAAAACAGGCAATTTGAAGGGTTCATAAAATAAGAGAAAGTACTAACCTGGTTAGTAATCCGTAACATACAGATTCGAGTAGGAGTGTAAATTATCATTTCCACCCCTTGTATTTGCATAGTAGGGTGGGAGGGGTAGAAATAGAAGAACCCAACAGGAGAAAAGAAAAACTGTCTTATAAACTGTTGATAAAAGTATGAATAACTGTCATGTTTGTAAAGTAATCAGGCACAGTTTTATCAAAGTTATAAATTCATGTTAGATTTGCTCTGTAAGTCCTACTTTGGAAGTCCATTTCACAGAAAAAAAAAGCACTTGTACATGAGTGTGTACGCCTCATTAGGATGGAAACATCTCAGTAAGGATGCTTGGATCCTGTTGTAGACAGAGTATATCCACTAAATGCCTAACAATTTTTTTGCCCAAAACGCCTATGTAATGACACATTAAGAGCTGGAATAAAGAGTGCAGATACCAGGAGAATTTAATGAAGTAAATGAAAACCATCTGTGAGAGTCTTAAAATCTTTTGGAAACCATTTTATTGAAAATAACAGATGGTCAACTATAATCTAAGGCAATATTGAATATTAAATAATTTTGAAAGAAAGAAGATCACAACCAAAATTTTACTCTATAGAGTTATTCTGAAACTTCAACAAGGATATTTACTTCATTAAGAAATCAAAGGGCTCTTGGTCACTCCCCATAGGATAGCGACAGCTATGTTTGATTCATGAGGCAAAACCTGGCATATATCGTCACACTATATTTTGGACTGTTTAATTTCACAATTGTGTTTTTTTCATCACATTTATTTTATCTGTTATATTGTCTAAACCATCCTTTAACAAGATTTTCAGATTGATAGTCTTAAATGTGTCCAAATTGTTTGATGACTGGTTGGTGTCTTATTTAAAGCATTTTTATAAAAGATACCAATCACTGGATATTTATTATGGGCTTGGAACTGTAAACACTTCATATATATAACATTTAATTCTCACAGCAGCCCTTTGAAATATATGCTGTAGCATGATTCCAGTTTTATAGAAGAGAGTAAAAAAGCCACAGAGAACCTGGCCAGGTCATTCAGCTACTAAGTGTTACAGTGGTATTTGAATCTAGAAAATTTGCTCTGATACCCACTTAACCTCTAAACCACATTTTCATCTTCAGAAACCCAATTACGTCGTGTTAAGACTCATTCCAATATATAATGCTGCACATATCACTGGGGAACTTTAACAAATGTTTCAAAGATACTGTTGAGTAATCCAATGACCCAACGGTAGGGGCGTTTTATGATTTAGGTTATTGCAGCAAAGATTTACAAAACTCATATGGACTCAAGTCCCTTTTCTGCAACATAATACTTGTGCGATGTTAAGAAAGATGTAAAACTTTTCTAAGGCTTAGTTTTCTGCCCAAAGGATAATTGAATAATATCTATACCATAGAATTCTTGTGATGCTTAAATGAATTAATAGACAAGAAAACACTTTCTAAACAAACCTACCACACAGTGATTTAAAGAAAAGCTGTGAAGATAATATAGTGCTCTTGCACACCACACAAACATCTTAATGTTATTATGGTGTATTTGTCACATTTTAGGAACCACTACTGATACATTATTATTAACTAATGTTCCTACTCTATCTTGGTTTCCTTGGTTTTTATCTAATGTCCGTTTCCTGTTTCAGGAACATGCACAAGACACCATGTTACATTGACTTGTCATGTTTCTTGACTGTGACAGTTTCTCAAAATTCCCTTGCCTTTGAAAACCTTGACTATCTTGAGGAGTAGCAGTCAAGCATTTTGCAGAATGTACCTCAATTAGAACTGGTCTGGTTTGCCTCATGATTAGATTGGCATAATGGGGTTTGCAGAAGATGACAAGAAGGAAAGTACCAATCTCTACATTGTACTGAGGGAACATACATGCAATCAACATGTACGTATGCATCAACATCCTTGTTGAAGTTAAATTTGATCACCTGACTGAGGTAGTATTGATCAGATTTCTCCACTATAAAATTACTCTATTTTTTTCTCACTTCCTACACCATACTCCTTGGAAGGAGGTCACCACGTACAGCTCACATTTAAGGAATGAAAGGTACTGCTCTACCTTCTTAACAAAGGAATATCTATCCAAATTCTTTGGATTTCTTCTGCACAGAAGATTTGTTCATTCTCTCTCACTTATTTATTTATTCAACCATTTACTTATATCAGTATGAACTCACGACTCTTTATTTCATACTTTGAGTTGTCAACCAATACTACTGGCTCAATTTTCCAGCTTTGCCCATTGGGAGATCTTTCAGTTGGCCCCTATATCTCTTTGGCATGCCCCCATCATTAATCAGCCTTAATTTTAAACTAACAATTTATCAACTTGCATTAAAATTTTAAGTATAAGATTTACATTACTTTTGGCTGGTTTGTTTTACCTTTTTTATTCTTAAAAGAACTTAATATTATGTGTTCTAGAAAAGGGTTGTCAGATTGTGTGCCTGAGTATGTATGAATTCACTCTAACCAATACTTTGATTAAAGGAACAAATAATTATTTAAATTCAATGTTGATGAGAAATTTCTATGTAAAACATCTAAATTTTTATGTGAAAAACAACTATTCAAATTCAGTTTGAATCCAATTGAATCAACTATTCAATCCAATTCAAAAAACACAGTATAATAATGTATAGACACCCAACTATAGCACATACAATATATAATCATGTAGCTTATTTTTTTCTGATAATCTAATTTTATTGGCACTTAATTTTTTTTCTGATTTGTTAATTTGGTTGAAATTAAAATGAAACATTCAGGGTGATTGAAACTAAAAAAGGCTTTGTAAGAAAATAAATGCATCTATACTAATGGGAAATTCAAAAATGTCTTAATTTTAAATCAGTATTGATGATTTATTCCAAGTGAAAACTACCTCAATTTAACATGGACCTATAAAATTGATGAACTTCCACAGAAAAACTTTTTTTTTCAAAGATTTTATTTATTTATTTGAGAGAGAATGAGAGAGAGAGCACATGAGAGGGGGGAGGGTCAGAGGGAGGAGCAGACTCCCTGCAGAGCAGGGAGCCCAATGCGGGACTCAATCCCAGGACTCCAGGATCATGACCTGAGCCGAAGGCAGTCGCTTAACCAACTGAGCCACTCAGGCACCCCAGATAAACTTTTCATAAGAAGGCATGGAAGTGCTTTATAAGAGCAATTAAAGTGATATATATGCTTCTAACCCTTTTTAGAATAAGATGCATTCCCCTCCCCAAAAAAGCCCGTGCATAAATACCTCCTTATCCATGATATATAATATAATCTTAAAAACTCAAAGTAAACTGCAAATTACCAAATTAGGTAACCTCATTTTTAATTGTCTTTCTTATTACTATGACATTTGATTTTATATTTGTAATTTTAGTATCTACCTATTTTATAAAGTTTTAACAGTCAAAATTTAATGACAAAGAGATATCATGATCTAGCCACTACAGTGTAGCTATCAGCTTGTTGGGTAAATTCCATGGTTGATTCATTTTACTTTTGCAGCTGAAGAAGCCTCATGCTGAGCAGAGAGGCATCTGATTGGCTCATCATCCCTGCTGGAAGCTTCTCTCTGGTGTTAGCCTTGACTTTTATGACCTCAAAACAAAGTGCTAATATTTTACAATTAATTACAACAAAAGAAGAGAAAAACTGAAAATTCAATATGTGACTGAGCTGTTCATTTTAAACCATGATTTCCTTAGTTCATTCAAATCTTTAGAATTGATAGTTTTGCTTAATCAACGACTGGCAATACATAAGAGACAGGGAAATCTGAACTTCTGTTATAGAATTATTGAGCATATATAGTAGTAGTAATATTTTAAAGGAGAAGGAAAGCTCAATGTTGAGGAACCTTTAAATGTTAACTATGCCTTTTTGCTTCAGACTTTTATAACAGAGTGTCAAAACTCCACCTAGCATAATCAAATTCATGTTTTTGAATTCATATTATTAAATGTAATTTGTTAAATTGCATAGCCTATTTGAAAAAAAAAGTTTTTTAGATCTTTTATAGTTATTTATGAAAATAATCTCAATATATTCTCCCCAATTAAATGTATTTTGTGTAAGTTGGATACTGTCAAAACAAGCCAAAGATTTAACTTTATACTTTGTATTATATATTAGTCTTTCTAACAATCTATTGTGTGATTACACAGGCATCTATCAATCAATATTTATGCCAATAGCCACATAAAATCCTTTACATATTATCTTTGTAGCACTGTATGAGTATTTTTTAAGTATAAATTTCCACAGAAAAAGAAGGCAGTTGTTAGGTAAAAAGTATGTATAATTCTGAACTTTAAATATATTATCAAAATATACAGACAAGGTTCTTAACCAATTTACATACTATATCATCAGGAATAAAGAGAAAGTTTTGGTTACACATTTTCACATTATTTATTATCTGCTAATCTAACAGATAAGAATAGTATTTTATAAAATTAAGGATCATCTACTATTGGTGATGATGCATTTGCTTGTGAAAGATTAATGTCCCTCTGAAAACAACTAGAAAAGTAGACAACAAGGCGAAATTTTCTTATAAAAGAATCAAATAAAGGAATAAATAATCGAATGGGATACATTGAAGAGCTGTATAGTTCACCAGGATGTTAGGTATCTTAATCCTAGAGCAGTCATGAGGGAAGGCAAAACAGTGATGCTTTTCTGGCAGCAGGTAATCTCACTGACGATCTCCATGTTTTACACACAAAGTAGTTGGCATTCATTCAAAAACAACAAGGCATGCCAATACAAGACAAAATGAGAGAAAATTAAGGAAGAAAAACTCTGATATGAGGAAATGCCCCATGGGGTTCTATATAATTGGCTTTGTTATCAGGCAAACTTCTTAAAAAACAAGGCTCATTACCAAGAAGAATGACAAGACTAGTGAAATAAAAGACAGGTAAAGAGAAAATAACCAAACTGAAGCACTTAAAAGGAAAAAAATAAAGATCTCTTTTAAGGAGCATGAAATTCAAGAAGGAGAGGAGAAAAGTAATAGAAAATTCGTATTATTTGAAGAAAAATGTCTGAGAATTTATAAAATTGGTAAGAGACATCAAATAACATATGCAAAAACTCTCCAAATCCTAAATTGTATAAATTCAAAGAAAACCACAATAAGGAGCATGACAGTATAATTGCTGAAAACAAAAACACAAAAAGAAATTCCTAAAAGCACTCTCAGAATTTGCCATCAGCAACGAAAGTCCTTAAAAGGAGCAAGTTAGCATTGACAAGGTAACTTACAGGAATTTCTATGAGGTTTTGCTGAGAAGAAAAGCAGGGCACAAAAATCATCCCCCCCTTTTTTTTTGTAAAACAAACTATGACTGAAAATAGTCCATACATATGATATGCGTATTTGTCTACATAAGTTTATATAAACAGGGAGAAAATATGGAAAAATCCATCCTAGTGTATTAATCCAGGAAACATGTGAGGACGGCTTTTCTATATAGAATAGATGAAAAACAAGGAGAGCAGAGCCAAAAAAAAAAGGGGGGGGGATGTATTTGCAGAAAAAAAAAAGTGTATTTGTTAAATTTAGTACTTTATGTAAATGTTTCTAGATATAGGTATGAATACATTAAAAAGTAAAATAATCTCTACTAAATGTGGAATTTATCTACTTCAAGGAGTTGGGTAGCATTTTTTTTTCTAAAAGTACCAGATCTTGCCGTAGATACTAGTTAAATAACCCATCTGCCCCTCATGAGTTCAGGTACTGAAAGCGTACATGTTTTAGTGTCTATTTCTTGTCTTATGTCTGAGAAAATACCTAGTTGACCTCAAAATAATCTGAAATTTTTATTGTTCATGTATTATCTAGGAAAATCTTATATTCCTAATTGTGAATATTCTAAGGTATTCGAGTTTTATTATATTTATTGTTTTATTATTGTAGTGTTGGCTTTGTTAAAAACAATGGAACCACTGGTCACTCTCTCAGCACTTTATATGAGTTAAATGAATTTGCAAATTAAAACACTCTGAGAATTTGAAATAATTTCTTCTTAAGATATTTGGCCTGGATACTTGTTTGATAAATTTCATGAGACATATATGGTAAGTCTTGCTTACAGTTTATTTTTAATAATTCCTGTGGTGAGTTGGTGGTGAATAACAAAAATATGTATTTTCAAAGAAAAACATTCATTTTGTCCAGATTTCTAAACTGAATGTTTATATTACTTAACTAAATATTTACTTCTTCTTAATCTCCCATATACCTATTGCTTTTTTCCCATTATTATCCTTGTGATTTCAAAATATTCAATTTTTCAATATCCTCAAGCAGCTGACAAGTGTATTCTCTATTTTGGAGGTGGACCACTTTATTACTTCTATGAATTGTGCCCTGAGATAAGACATTTAAAGCCTTTTATTCTTAGAGTATGTCACCCTATTTCTCCTATAGTTTCTTTGCTTTTGATTCATAGTTTTATATTATTTGCTTTATGAAATAAGTGCTGGATCTTTTAGACTGCATGCTCCTCATTATAAAGTATTGGCTTCTCTCTTGTTTCAGGGTCATACAATGTCTCCTACTTGCTGTTTGTCCATTTGCTTGGTAGATGTCTCCTAATCCTTTTACTTCCAAATTATTTATTAGCTTTTTAAAAGATCCATTATATTAGAAAGGACAAATGTTGGATTTCCCTATTATGTAATTAATAACTCACTCTTTTTCTGTTTTGGGGGGTTGATTTTATCACATTTTTATAACTTGATTTGTCATCTTATTCCATGTTTGGTCTATTAATTTTAATGCATAAATTCATTGTTTGCTATTAGTCTTTGTTTTATTTGCATTGTACTTAAATAATTTGACAGATGCATACAGAGTTTTTGCTTTTCTATTTGTCAAATGTTGATATTATATGATAAACTTCCATTACTTGAGTTATGATCTTTGAATTGCATGCAAGACTCTAGTAGTCACAGTATTCTTCATGTAGGAGGCATTCAACAAAAGTGTGATGATGTGTTTTCCCCTTTTACTTGAGCTGTACTGAGACATATGTAATAAATTGGTCTAATAAATATGTCAGGGAACATCAATGAAAAGAAATACTAAGTTGTAATTTACAACTATATAATATTTTTAAATTTAAGGAAAAGAGATGAATAGATAACATAAAGGAAAGAACAGTTTTATAGACAAAAATATGGAGTTGAGTTTGTTCAGTCTGGGGGGAAGGTAGGCCATTTAAACTCCTCTATTGTCTTCCTAGTGTCATCCAATTACTCTAATTGACTCAAAGTTATTAGTTTTCTCTTTTTGATTTGCTTAAGGCATGTTCTTTTTATTACTGAATGAATTTTAATATAACTACTAAATACTAATGTTTCTTTCTCTACCTGATAACATTCCCAAGTTAATTCAAAAATGACTACTGAGGTTTTATTGGATTTCTGCTAAATTATTTTCCTTTTCATAATTGCATTGTTTTGTCTGTCATATCCTGAATTTCTCCTGAGTATATAACTTCATATCTTCCTTCTACATTTTGATATTTTCTCACTTTAGGCAAATTGTTGATGGATACAGAGAGAGAATAAAGATAGATCTTGGCTAGAACAGAACAAGAATAACTATCAATAAAAAATTCTTTTAAAAGAATAACTATTAATACATTATTACATTAATGGTTATGTTTCTTCAAAAAGAATTACATGAATTATTGATTAAAATCATATAATATGATTTAAAGACAATTATATTTATTAAAAGATTTATTTAGGTTACTATCAGATTATTTTAAAATAAATATATATTGGCAAAATTCAATGTCACATGCAATGATAAGCACTGTGAACATTATATCATTTATTTGAGTGTTACTTTTACTATTGTTAGTAGTCATTTGTTCTATTCTCCATTTGTACCTAGCTGGTAGCACCTAATATGGCACATGCCACAATGAATAATAGAATTGACAAATCAGTAAAATATTCAATTAAACAAAGTATTGTTATACTGTTAATTAGTAAATCATATTTTATAACAAATTGTGTTAAAAATATAGCAAAAACTCTTTTTTGAATTATCTATTTGAGGAGACACATACTCAAAGAAAAGAAAAATAATTATAAAACTATGGTAAGTACCAGCAATCATACAACTCATAATTGCTATGATATATCAGAAAATTAGATCTTCACTGAGGCTGTAGATGTCAAACACTCAGCTCAGGCTTTGGTGATAGGTCTCTCACTGGTAAATGGATAAAGCTAATGAAGATGATTGACATCAACCAAGACATGCATGGAACATTCTACAAGATAGTTTGGTACAATAATGAATGCACTAGTTTTAATAGACAAGAAGGTTGTTGGAAATATAGAAGACAAATCAACATAGGTCATACGTGTTGAGCTAAGACAAGTGAATTTCAATGTGTGGTTAATAACAGTCATTTATATTATTGGATTGTGGGGGAACACGTGTTCTATGATAGCCTTACAAATTCAGTTCTGTCAATATGGTGTAAAAGGATGTATGAAGGGAACAAAGAACAAGGAGACCAATTAGGAAGCTAATTCAATATCAAAACCTAATTCAATATCAATATCAAAAAATGTCACATAAATCCGGGGTGCCTGGGTGGCTCAGTCGTTAAGCGTCTGCCTTCGGCTCAGGTCATGATCCCGGGGTCCTGGGATCGAGCCCCGCATCGGGCTCCCTGCTCTGCAGGAAGCCTGCTTCTCCCTCTCCCACTCCCCCTGCTTGTGTTCCCTCTCTCGCTGTGTCTCTCTCTGTCAAATAAATAAATAAAATCTTAAAAAAAAAAATGTCACATAAATCCTACAAAGGAAGGAAATGGTCATGCTTATATCCCCAGAGCCAATAAAACTTCCTAGTGCTCAGTAAATATATGTTGAATGAGATGAAATATATAAATATATATGTTGAAAAGAGATGAAGTTTTATATTTTAGTTGTGTCACTATGTGGTCTTTGCCAAATTATTAATGTGTGTTTTGCCTTATGGCCAATCCTCAAAATAGTCTTATGTAGATAATAAAATGACATATAAATTTAGTAATCCTTTTTATTATTATTATAATTCCCACAGAATTAAAAAAAATTGGCTTTCTGACACATTGACTTTGATGGTAGAATAGAGCATTTCAGTTAAAATGTCCTGGAGGGGTTAAATTATCTAAGATTAATGTATAAGAATACATATGAGATGTGCCAGTGAGAATGGAGATGAGAATTTGGAAATGATTTTCATAAAGACAAAAATAAAAAAAAATAAGAGTGATTAATATTTTCATTTCTGAGAAGTTCAATAAGGCCAAAAACAAAGCAAAAGCAAAAGAGAGCAGTTTCTTGTTCTTTGCAATTCCAAGATCTATTACCAGTTTCTGATGGTTGTTCAGTTTTCCCAAGTTGGTGTCCTAACTGAAGAAAACTAATTTTGTTAAATTAGTCCCCTAATAATCGATTATTGGAAAATGGCTTCTGGAAAATTTGACTAATGAAGAGCATATTTTAATTATCCCTAGGCATGATTTAATTCACGGCAGTACAAGACTTTTGTGAATACAGAGGCTAGTGTATATAGATATATTTTCTTTCTAAAGTACTATTTACTAAGTGCAATGAATATAGAGGAAAAGATAGAAATGTGATTTGTTCCTCTTTTAATCTACCTCTTGCTGCCCCAAGGGAGAAATTACTTTGATTCGAACTTTCTTCCTCCATTAAGATAAGACTGATAACAAATGTATTGCCAATCAATCAATCCTTTTGGTTGAAGACTCAGGTATTGCTGCCTAAATGCTTTTGGTCAATTGATTTGTTTTTATGTGATTGCACACTGAGGGCTGAAGTATCATCTGACGCCATGTGCATCTCAGTACCCGTCCAGCCCTCTGATAATCTCCTCCAGATCTGACCATCACACAAGAACTTCCTTCCTTCTGGTCTCTCACTACTGGAAGCCTTCAGATCAGAACAGAGATGAGAAGCTGAGTTATCTTCCCTTTATTGGCTAATCTACATGGCAAAGCTGGGTATTTGGCAATACTGATAATGTCACTGAATATTACAGAATCACCTTAAAACAGTGCATATTTTAAACCAAGATATATTTAGTATCAGAATATTGTCATGGTCTGTGTTTCTTTGTAAAAGAAAGTATGGGTGGGGGCACCTGGGTGGCTCAGATGGTTAAGCATCTGCCTTCAGCTCAGGTCATGATCTCCAGGTCCTGGGATCGAGCCCCATGCCGGGCTCCCAGCTCAGCGGGGAGTCTGCTTCTCCCGCTCCCTCTGCCTCTCCCCCTGCTTGTACTCTCCCTCTCTCTCTCTCTCAAACGAATAAATAAAATCTTTAAAAAAAAAAAAAGAGAAGAAAGTATGGGTGCCCTATCTGAAATGATCCAAAACACAAACCCACTATTGCTGTAGATTTCCTTTTTATCTGAGTCCAAATGTTTAATAGAATAATAGTTTTTAAATATCCTTTGTATAATTAACATCAGTGTATAGTTACTTTCCTTTAAAGAAGATGTTTATTCCACAGAAGTGAATTCGGGGTGTTCTTCATGTGATTTCATTCGTTGGCCATTTGTGTGTTTGGCACTGTCTCTGTGTGCTGATGTGTCTATGTATGCCACAGAAAGCAATGGCCTTAATTAAGATTGTGGTGACTGGTTTTTTTTTGGGGGGGGGGCACATAGAACTGTTCTAATATTGTACTGTGGCCACATGCAGCTGCCCAAAGAATTTGACAAACCTAGGTTTTAGGCTCTATCATATCGTTTAAGTATTTTATATGCTCCTTGATGACACAAAGTGATGTGAAGTCCTTTCATTTGGTCCTACGAATGATGAAAGAGTTTCTGGTTTTCCTGAGACTTTAGATAAGATCTAAGACTATTTGCCAAGATGTGCCTTGTAAATAAATCAAATTTTTTTACAACACAAGCTCTTTAGACAGATGGTTATTTAGAATTCAGTGTTTCACTGGGAAAAGGAAAGAACAGAAGAGGGAAAGGATAAAATAGCATGTTAGTGCATACCTTAAGCCACAGTAAACACATTGTAAAAACACGACTGGTCATAATATACCAGTGGAATGGAGAAATACACACATTCTTTTTGTATGCATAATTGAAAAATATGAATTAATTCACATTTAACATATGAACATTTAAACCCATCTATGTAATCTAGCACAATAATTATGTTTTATTGTAATATTTTACCAGTAATAGAAAATGTTTCAAGGAAAGGCATATAGATCATTTGAGATATTCATTAAAGTAAAGTAAATCAACATTGACAAGTTATCCAGCTTAACATGAATTCTTCATTAAATTTTAGGTCAGTGGCATTTGCATGTATTTATAAGTATGTATATATGGTCTCACCAAAAATATCCTATCATCTGATTTTGAAATTCTACAGAGGAAGTAGTTCTTGTGACATTTAATTTTTTAAGACAATTTTTTGGAGCAGTAGGAAGTTCACTGCAAAATTGAGAGGAAGGTACAGAGATTTCCTTTATATCCCCTGCTCCGACATATGCATAACCCCCTCACCATTATAAACATCCCCAACCTGAGCGGTACATTTGTTACCACTGATGAACCTATAATGACACATCATTGTCACCCCAAATCCATAATTTATCTTAGGTTTCATTCTTTGGGTTAGATAATCTATGGGTTTGGACAAATGTATAAAGCCATGCATCCATCATTATAGTATCATACGGATTATTTTCAGTGCCCTAAATGTCCTCTGTCCTCCACCTCCCCCCCAGACTTGAAAATCGCTGATCTCTTTACTGTCTCCATAGTTTTGCCTTATACAGAATAGTTGGAATCATACAGTACACAGCCATTTCAGATCAACTTCATTCACTTAATAATATGTATCTAAACTTCTTCCATGCCTTCTCATGGCTTGATAACTCATTTCTTTTAGCACTGAGTGATATTCCATTGTCTGGATAGACCATGGCTTATTTATCCATTCACCTACAAAAAGACATCTTGGTTGCTCCCCGGTTTTTGCAACTATGAATAAAGCTGCTGTGAACACCAGTGTGTAGGTGTTTGTATGGACACAGAAGTTTTCAACTCTTTTGGGTAAAAACCAAGGAGCATGACTGCTGGATCAAATGGAAAGAGTATATTTAGTTTTATACAAAACTACCAAACTGTCTTCCAGAGTGGCTGTCCTATTGGGCATTCTCACCAGCAAGGCATGAGAGTTATTTTGCTCTACATCCTCACCAACATTTGCTGTTGTCCATGTGCAGGATTTGGGGCATTCTAATAAGTAGTGATAGCTCATTGCTATTTTAATGAAATTCAATTTTGAAAATAAGTGACTTTTTGCCTATTTTCCAGGCATTTTCATGTTCATGAGTTTATTTAATCACCACATATGTATACATATTATTTTTTCCACAGAGAAGCATACTGAGACTCTGAGACAATAACAAATCTCTCGTGGCCACAAACCTAGGGAAAGAATGAGGCCGTGCTGGATTCTAGGACTGAATATCTCTAAAGCTCATTTTCTGCATGACTCTATTTTGCAATGTTATAAATATAAGCAGTGCATTGTGCTGGAGAACATAAAATATTCAAATGAATTTACTCAATAACTTAAATATGGGGCACCTGGGTGCCTCAGTTGGTTAAGCGACCGCCGTCGGCTCAGGTCATGATCCCAGGGTCCTGGGATCGAGTCCCACATCGGGCTCCCAGATCAGCAGGGAGCCTGCTTCTCCCTCTGACCCTCTCCTCTCTCATGCTGTTTCTCTCTCGCTCTCTCTCAAATAAATAAATAAAATCTTAAAAAAAAAATAACTTAAATATGTAACATAACATAAATATAATTATATGTGAAGGGTTTTGCAATTCAAGTTCCACCACAACTTTCCTGAAATTGTGAAAGGTGAACTATTAGTGCTCATTGCTCCAAACTTTATCTTTTTGACACCTTCTGTTAAAAATATAAATTAATTATAAAATACAATGTAGGGGATATTAAGATGAATAAATTGTCATCTCTCTCCTTTTCCCTTGATGCCTTCTTCTTTGCTTCTCAGATTTCTTTTTAATACCCATAGTCTCAATCGATTCAAACTTGACTGAAAGATGTTGCCTCCTGTTATTCTTGTTGGTATACACTCCCAAATACAGCAGCTCACATGGGTTCTTTTCCAGAAAAAGTGGGAATTAAATCAGTGTCCAAAACCACTAGCTCTATGGAACAAACTATGGGATTTTTCAGTTAGAAATGAGAAGAGGGGCACCTGGGTGGCTCAGTCGTTAAGCGTTTTCCTTCCGCTCAGGTCATGATCCCAGTGTCCCATGATTGAGCCCTGTGTTGGGCTCCCTGCTCAGCGGGGAGTCTGCTTCTCCCTCTCCCTCTGCCTGCCACTCCCCCGCTCATACTCTCTCTCACTGTTTCTCTCAAATAAATAAATTAAACCTTAAAAAAAAAAAAGAAATGAGAAGGGGTGACTATCAATCTCTTTTTACTCTGAGTATCTTCTTGTTAGCTAAATGGAGGTCACTGTTTTCCTACTCCTACAAAGGTGAGTTCTACTTTATTTCTATAAAACCCAGGTGAATTGTTCTGAATCCTAAAGAAAAAGAACTTTGTTTCTATTTTTTTAAATAGCATTGTTTAATTAAATAGGCTCACATTTATTTTCATACTTCCTTGGTATACCTGCTTACATTATCGTATGCAATGCCTTCCTATTTTATAGAGCTGCTGAACCAACAATGGAACCATAATTGTATCATCGCTACAGATCTGGTGACAACATGTTTGCTAAAATATGCATCTTTTTTTTTTTTAAAGATTTTTTATTTATTTATTTGACAGAGAGAGACATAGCGAGAGCAGGAACACAAGCAGGGGGAGTGGGAGAGGGAGAAGCAGGCTTCCCGCTGAGCAGGGAGCCCGATGTAGGGCTCGATCCCAGGACCCTGGGATCATGACCTGAGCCGAAGGCAGACGCTTAACGACTGAGCCACCCAGGTGCCCAAAATATGCATCTTTTAATTGTTAATGAGGAAAAAAAGTTTTGTTACTTTTGTTGAATCAATTTGATTAATTCATTTCTTTTGTCAAGAACACATGCACACCTATACACACACAAAGTTGCCGTCAGTCCAAAGGGAGAATTGTAACTTCCATTTTATCCCAAGTTCTTAAATTCAGGTTCTTGGTGGCACTTTAAATTTTATACGCCAAATCATGAGCTTTACTAAAGCTGTCAAGAGTCATATGTTTTCCCGTTGTTGTTATTACAATAAAGGTTTTATCACATAATTTGCCTGACCTCTCAGAAATCTGTGTCCTCTCCACTGCACGGCATTAACACGTTAGCCGTGACACTCAGCTATAGAAATGCTCAATGTCCCACTGAACTCTCTAAATGTAGTAGTCCCCAAATCATTATTTTATCTGAAAATAAGACAGATGCCATGCTACCAAGAAAATAGTTCATTCTATATATCTAAACATCCTGAACAGAGAATAAGGACAGTATAAAAGGGATGGCATTTAGTTTTAAATTCTCATCTGAGGCTTACTTGTCTGGTGTGGGTGGTCAGAATGAGCACAATCGGAATTTGGTGGCTGCTCACCTAGAAATGTGTCCAAGGCAAGAAGGGCTAATGCCTTTTATGAAATTTATGGAAATGAAAGTCACCACTGACTTCCATTTCTGGGTTGCGTATCTGATAGACTCAGAGAAGAAATGTATTCACCTAATTGTGCATGAAATACATATTTGTGACTGTGGAGGCTATTTATTCTTGATTGTATTATTGTGTCCTGTGATTCCCAGTCTGCTTGCATGCTTGTTATAAAATCTGAATGTTTTAATAAAGTCTTTCATGCATCAAGATACTTTTAAGCTAGAACAATATGTAATAGTATCATTTTCTCATTCATTGAACAAGTGGGAGTAAAAGTTCTTTTTATAAAGTGTGGAAGGCAGAACACCTGCCCCCCTAGTCTTGTTCTCAGGCAATGGTAAGTATGTTACATTGTGCCAAGAAAGAGGCATTGCCCGTGTGATTAAGGGTAAAGACTCTGAGATGGGGAGATGAGCCTAATTATACAGGGGGAGCTCAATTTAATCACATTTAAGGAACCTGTCCCTGCAGAGGTCAGGTCAGAGGGAGATATTACCATGAAAGAAGAGTCAGAGAGACACAGTGTTGCTGGCTTAGAAAGAAGGGAGTCATGGGTCAAAGAATGTCCGAGGCCCCCAGAAGCTGGAAAAGGCAAGGAAACAGATACTTCCCAAGAGACTCCAGAAAGGAACCAGCCCTGCTGACACAGTGATTTGGGGCCCCTGAGCCCTATGTCAGACTTCTTTTGATCAATGGCAATGTAAGAGTCAATTTGTGTTTTTCGAGCTACCAAGTGTGGTAATTTATTATGGCAGCAACAGAAAACGAACACACACAGATTTTATTAATAAATCCAAAAAGAAACATGACTTATTAAGCTAGAGACAAGTAGGTAAGACTGAAATTCCCCTTCCTTTCCTATGTCCAGACTTGTTTACACTTGTGTTCCTGGGGGTAACGGACCCCCAAGAGAGTTTCATCCTTCTGGGTTTTCCCAGTCTGGGACTTTCCCTGGAAAGTGGGGTGTTCTGAGTCAGGTTGCTCTGAAAAAGCCAAATAAATCTACAAAACCATTGATGTGATCAACAGATATGTTCTTGTGTGTTTGTGTCAGGGATCCTACTATTCTTTTCTCTATTTTTCTCATTTTCCTATCCTCCTATATTTTGTTTTTCTCCCTCCAGCCACCTGGATTATTGCTTAGCAGTATTGTACCAAATCAGATCTACAAGCGTCTCTGCTTCCATCCTTCCTGTCATCTTCACTGAAGCTGCGAGAGGGAAGGACCATTCCCAAGGAAGTCCTTAGGGGCTGCCATTCAGTACTGGCATCCACACTGTCCCTGTCACCACCTCTGAATCCTGCATCTGCAAACCCACTGACTCCAGGCTCTCCCTTCTTCCCCCTGCCAGCTTTCTCTCCATGTTTCAACTAACATTTCTGGATCTTTGAAAACCAGGAACTTTCCCATAGCCTGTCTCTTCCCAGTCCTGAGGCTGGTAGCACTTTCTTTCTCTCCTGGTTGCTGGCTTGGGTCTTTCCGGGACGTTAGCTCCAGCAGCGGAGGAAAGCCAATCCTGCAAGCTCTTTTGATTCCTCATCTCCATAAGCAATCTTAAAGAAATGCATCTGCAGATTCCCTCTGAGAATGCATTCCTTTGCTTGTGTTTTAATTCATTTTCAATAGTTCGAAGTTGCAGAGAGAATGAAATCCTCTTCTCCTGTAATTAAACCTGACATGAATTCTCAGCCTCCCACGACATATGCAGAGCACACAGGCTGCATAGTAAGAAATCTGGAGACTGAAACCATTTCTAGCACATTAGTGTCATTGTTTAAGAAGATAACTTCACTGAAGCTCAGCCCCTGTGGTTTACTACAGAGGCTAGGTCATGTTTTTAAAATGGTCAAAGGGAACAAACTTGTAGTTAGAGGAGATGGATACCTTCTGGAGATCTCATGCACAGCGCTGTGATTAGAGTTAACAATACTGAAGTATATACTTCAAAGTTGCTGAGAAACTAGATCTTAAATGTTCTCCCCACAAAAAATAATTATGTGACGTGATGAAGGGGTCAGCTAATGCTATGCTAGTAATCATATGCAACAGAGGAATGTGTCAAATCAACTCCTTCAGCTTATACAATGTCAATTATATCTCCATAAAAAATAAAAAATAAAACTAAAAGCACCCTGCAAAATGACGAAAATTAATTGAGAATTGTCAGGGTTCTTGATTCTCGTCCCTAGAAGGACAGTAAGTAGAGTTAAAACATTAATTTCAGAATAACTGTATTCCATTTCTTTCCACACCATGCTTTAGCCTCTCACCTGCCAAAACACCACGGAAAACTCTTATTCCTTATCCGAGATTGTCAGACCCATTCCCCTTTTCCACTATGAATTATGTAGACATACCTCGCCTGTGTGACTGAGTCCTTCACCTCCAATCACCTGTTCTTCCTTGCCCATTCTTGGTGTCAACACACAAGCTAACTGGAGACCCAGCCAGGGGAGAGGCCGTGTTAGGTGGGGGCAGGGCCAGGGCGGACTGAGTACTGTTCTATGTGTAATTCTTGCTCCCTAAAAATTCATTACTACTACTACTACTACTACTACTTATTATTATTATTTGCTGTTTTCATCCTTCTGCTGTTCAAATGTTCTGGTATAGCTATCTTCTAAAATCTGTCCACATTGTCGAAATACTCACTGAAACCCCACAACAAGGAAATCCCCCCCCATTCCTCTGCCTCAAAGGATGCAGTCATCTAAGTATTAGGGCACATCCAGGTTCTAGGCGGCCACTTTGCCTCTGTTTGGCACCATCCTTCCCTTTTCCTGTGGCACCAGTGGGGTTACCTCAGGTTTGACTGAGGCAGGACGAGAACAAGTTGACCAAACAAGTGAGGCAGAATTTGGGGCCTGGTTTCATCCTTTTTCCCCTGACACTTTTGGGAAGCCGCTGCAGCTTCTACCCTTAACTGGAGCTCCTTAGAGCTCTCGGGCACCACATGTCACGTTTCTAAAATTTTTGTTCCTTTTTTTTGCTTTTGCTTTATGTATGAGCTGTCATAGCAATTGTGGTAACAATTAGGTACATGATAGTCATAAATTGTTCCTCTTATGACTGTAGTTTAGCCACGCTTTTAAACTCAAGTAATGCATATATTTTTTTCGTAACATTTACCATCCCAAAGAATTAAATTTGAAAAGAGTGTAAAGAAATGAAAAGTGACATAGTTCAGTGCAAAACAGTGGCTACATTTAAATCTCCATAAAACAAAAAAATATTAAAGCATCCTGCAGTCAAAAAAAATATGATTATCCTCTTATGGTATGAGGGGTAGAAATCTGAAGTGAGACATGATCTTTGGTTATATGGCAACTTCTACTGATTTTACTACTAGATCTTGAACTATAAATAAGATACTTATGGACTTAAAAAAGGAAAACACAGGGCGCCTGGGTGGCTCGGTTGGTTAAGCGACTGCCTTCGGCTCAGGTCATGATCCTGGAGTCCCGGGATGGAGTCCCGCATCGGGCTCCCTGCTCTGCGGGGAGCCTGCTTCTCCCTCTGACCCTCCCCCCTCTCATGTGCTCTCTGTCTCTCTCATTCTCTCTGTCTCAAATAAATAAATAAAATCTTTAAAAAAAAAAAAGGAAAACACAGAAGATTACATGTGACATTATTAATTCTCATTCTTGAGTTTCCACGTATGTAAATTATATCATTTTCATTGATGGGAATTTACAGAGGACCTACCATATATTTATCTAAATATTGAGTCAAATATACTCTGTGAAATGTTTGAATAACTAAATATCTTTGAAATGTTTTTAATACTAAGAGAAGACAGTCACAAAAGCAAAAAATAATAATGGCTACTCTCCTTGACGTTCTACCATTCTCATAGGGTGTCCCAGGGCATGAGCTCATTCATCAATTACGAGTTAAAGAAGACAGCTACCACTTCAGCCAAACCATTTTTCTTCCATGTCACTGGGGTGCTATACATCAGAAAAGAATCTTTTGAAAAAAACTCTACAATCAACCTTGACCTAAGAAGTTTTTAGTAATGTAGGCACAGTAAAGAATATTTAGAACTGTTTGTGACCAATTTTTTTTATTGTTTTCTTTTTCCCCATATGTTAAGAGTAAAATGAAATCACAACATGTAATATTTATAAAGCTATTAAAAAAATAAGGGGCTAATTCTGTATGCCTGGTATAGAAAGGTGACTACATTATATTGTTGCATTTTTATTTTATTTTTTTAAGATTTTATTTATTTATTTGACAGGGAGAGAGAGACAGCGAGAGAGGGAACACAAGCAAGGGGAGTGTGAGAGGGGAAGTGGGCTTCCCGCTGAGCAGGGAGCCTGACGAGGGACTCGATCCCAGGACCCTGGGATCATGACCTGAGCCGAAGGCAGACGCTTAACGACTGAGCCACCCAGGCCCCCTATTGTTGACTTTTTAAACACCAATTTGCATTACAATATGTGTATTCTGCATCTATTTTTGTAAAATGTACACGTGTGTGTGTGTGTGTGTGTATGTTATAGAAGGTCTGAAGAGACACGTGTGTCTATTAATAAAATTTACCCCTAGAGAGTTGGATTTTGTAATTTTATGTACTTTTCATTGTTCTAATTTTTTACAACAAATGTAGGCCTTCTGTAAAAAAAAAATAATAATAATGTAAGTAAAACATTCATTTCAAATTTAAGGTTACCTAACAATAAATGTTATTTTATTTACTACCATTTAGGTAAGGGGAGGAACCTATGTAGTATGTATATTTCTCTATAAATACATCTATGGATCTCATTTAGAATCCTTGGGAACACAGCAGTTTTTACGGCAGCAGCAGGAAAACTCTCTACGTGGGAATAATTTTGTCTGTGTGAGAAACACAGAACAGTGGAGATGGGAGAGGAAAATAGTCATGATATCGAGAGGAAATTTTGGTTAATTAATTTGTCAGACTATATGGTGAATGTATCATAGCACAGGCAGAAATACTGTGCTACACAATCATGTTAAAATGTTGAGAAATATTAAGTTTAGCACAGAGCTAGCTCCCACATTATGGTGGTGATCAGATTCTACTGCAAAGAGAGGACAAGGTCCAGAGCCAAGACTATTCATAAGCCACAGGTGTGCTTAGAACCAGTGGTGGAGTAGATCAAGAAATGTCAACGTCAGTAAAATTTTAGACAATGGCACTTCCAGGGTGGGAAGTGCTGCGGAAAATGACCATGGAAATGACCATCTTTCATTTAAGATGACGCAGCAGGAAATGGCACCTCTGTTACTCTTTATTTCTCACTTGATTTTTTAGAGTTGCCTCTCTGAGAGAGAGAGATCTACCACCTGTTGCACCTCACGTTCTCATGTGGTGGCAGGAATGCTCGGGAACAACAGCTCAGCACGTCTACTTCCTGCGATTTTGGCTTCAGCAGCACCTCTATCTGTGTATTTACTCCAGAGATAAATACCCATCAGATTAAAGTACAGAAGGTGAGGATACGGAATGAGAAGGGAAAAAAAATCATAAATCATCACCACATTTCTGATCATAACTTAAAACTGTTAGAATATGTATTAATATGCAAAATAATAACAACATAGAGTAATATGGAATACAAGACTCTAAAGAAATTATTGCTGAAGTCTTCTTTGGCATTTATCTATATCCATACCTATATCTACCTATACATGTCTGTGCACATGCATGCATGTTGTGTGTGTGTGTGTGAAATCATATAATCAGATATAATCAGTGTTCTTAACCAAGGGCAGTTTTGCCCCCTGAGGACATTTGATAAACCTGGAAACACTTGCGGGTCACGAGTGGCAGAAGAGTTACTGGTATCTAACGGAGGGAAGCCAGGAACACTAGTAAACTGTCTATGTTTTATAGGACAACCCCCACAACAACAACAAAATTATCCTGCCCAAAATGTTAATAGTGCCAATATGAAGAAATTCGGATTCATAGATGAACAAAAAATAATTGTACATATAGATCGTACAATAAGGACCAAACCATCTCCTTTAGACATCTAATAGCAACGAGCAATTCACTTAGCTCCTCAAGCTGCATTTCTACTTATGTCATGGCTTACTGTGTCATAATTACTTACATTTATTTGTCTTCATTTCATAACATATTTTGAAATACAGTCTATCTTTGATTCAATATCCTTTTTCTAGTTCTGCTTTGCTTAGATAAGGGTTCACCATTTTATTTTATTTTTTTATTTTTATTTTTATTTTTTTTAAAGATTTTATTTATTTATTTGAGAGAGAGAATGAGATAGAGAGAGCATGAGAGGGGGGAGGGTCAGAGGGAGAAGCAGACTCCCTGCCGAGCAGGGAGCCCGATGCGGGACTCGATCCTGGGACTCCAGGATCATGACCTGAGCCGAAGGCAGTCGCTTAACCAACTGAGCCACCCAGGCGCCCCAAGGGTTCACCATTTTAAATTTTTAATTAAGTTAATAATAAAAAAAAATGCTTTCTGGAAAATTGACCTTAATGAATCCTAGACTCTGTAATTATGGAGCTAGAAAGGACCTTCTAAATGACCTAATCCAAACCTCACATTTTATAGTGTGCCAGTCACTGTCCTGACAAAAACACAACCTGGCATAGAGGTCCAGAAGATGTTAACAGGGTATTTATAGATACACAGTCAGGGTTAGGAAAACCACATCGGGATGTGAAGGCCCCCAGAGATGAAAAGTGAGAAGCCATTCTATCATATATGGGACAGGGCCTGGAGAGAAAACAGTTTTATGGGGGCCCTGTGACTTCTGGACTCAAAAAAGAGGTACCAACCTCCTGGAGTTGTCACCAAAAGAGACAGCCACCGTCAAACACAGAACAAAACAAACCTCAAAGCAGAGATGTGGTTGGAAGAGGGACCCCTGTCTCCCGCTCTTCCGGCTCTTTGATTCCTTGTCAGTGCCTCTCCTTGCCCGAACCCAGAACTCATGGGGGAAGCCCCAGGAGTGCCAGAGGATGCCGTCATCAGGGAGCAAGAGGAACAGATGGGAGAGGGATAATTTGTTCATGGTCATAGACCCAGAAAGGGCATATCCTGGGCAAGAAGGCAAATCTCACTAAGTGAGTCCTGTGACTCAGTGCAATAAGATTGCTTTCCTGCAAAGGTTTAGAGATGTTGAAGGAAGGTGAGCACTGATGGAATGAGACAAAGAACTCTTGCCAGGCCTCATTCCGCTGAATTAGAAATGCTGGGACAGCCAAAAAGACCTGTTCTACAAATGTATTTGTAATAGACTAGAGGTGGCTCAAACTGCTTCACAAGGTCCAGTTGTGAGTCAGCCATTGGTGGCTCGGAATTAGCCATGGTGGGAATATTTATACCATGGGAATTGGTAAATGCTACAAACCAGGGCTTGACTTACTTTTTGATTTGTTGTTTAGTTTTAAATGATGGAGAAAATGTTAGGAAGGCAGGACACACTTAAAATCGGCAGTGTCTGTAATTGCTACACTGTGAATAGCACCACAAAGAAAAATGAGAGATTATTCTTCCAGTGTTTAAAACTATTAGCCAATTCAGCCAAGAAGTGGTTCATATTACTGATGAACCAGAGAAATCCAACAAATGGAGAGCTGAGGCTGAAGGCAGTTTCATTTTATAAGTAAAATTTGTATTAGGGGAAGGAAGAGTTTAACAGTAGATTCAATATCAGATTTAATAACAATAAATTTATTGATAAAATTTCATGAAATAGGATGCGAGTGGATTTGTCAAATCATGGCTGAATGGCAAACCTAGCTAGGCTGCTGTACATACTAGGACTTGGCCAAAATCAACAAAAATATACTGTGAGACTCCATTTGAGCATTTGAAATTTACAATCAATATTACTTAATATTTTTAGTATTTTTGGTAAACTGTGTGCTACGCATTATTCATATCTGTAAAATTTGTAATAAGCTGACATATATATGCACATTTTTTTCCAGAGAGAAAGTAATTAAATTATTGCTATACTTATAGAGCTTTAAGCAATTTCTATAGACATGAAGTATTTTCTACAAATGACAGCGCATTCCACATTATATATATATTTTTTAAAGATTTTATTTATTTATTTGACAGAGAGAGAGCGAGAGCAGGAACACAAGCAGGGGGAGTGGAAGAGGGAGAAGCAGGCTTCCCGCCAAGCAGGGAGCCCTATGTGGGACTTGATCCCAGGACCCTGGGATCATGACCTGAGCCGAAGGCAGACGCTTAACGACTGAGCCACCCAGGCGCCCCCACATTATATTTTGATTAGTGTTTATTTCTCTGTTTTCATTTTCTCGTAAGTGCTAGAGGTTTAGTAACTGCTTCCTTCCAACTGTAGCCTCACTGCGCA
Source organism: Neomonachus schauinslandi (assembly GCF_002201575.2). Lineage (NCBI taxonomy): Eukaryota > Metazoa > Chordata > Mammalia > Carnivora > Phocidae > Neomonachus > Neomonachus schauinslandi. The sequence goes on from NC_058416.1 coordinate 6,578,967, forward strand.
TCTTAGCACCTGGGCCTTGGTGCCCACTCATCATATATTTATTAAATAAATGGCATAAAATTTGGGACATTTTAGAAGACTATTCATGTGGAGAGAATTCTAGAAACAGGTTTTAGAATGTCATTCAATATCTTCACAGTTGGAGTGAACAAAATACAGTTTAATAAAGCTAATGCTTTTTAAGATACTCATTTTTTTTTTTTTTGCACATCACTTTTTTTTTTTGCACATCACTGAAACTATGCAGCCTAGCATGGCCTATTTGTCCCGTTCACTCTCAAATGATACTTAGAAAGCACTGTGAGTGATCAGTACTGTTGCCCTAACGGTAATATTCCGTTAGAGATTTCTGAACAATAACAGAGAGAAAAAAAGTCTTATTTTTTCTTACATCGTGACTATTCCTGAGTATCCTAAAACTGCCAACTCTCTTGTTTTATTGAAAGCACAAAAGGTATACAGGCACACAGGTAAAGGATGAATGGTGAATTTCCATGACAGAAAATAGTCAAAAATTTCAGAAACTGCAGAGATTAAAAGATGTGGATAAATATTTATAAATGTGAACTCAAAAAACGATAGTCAACAGAATTCTCAAGAAGGATTTTCTGTTCAATGTTTTCTTCTTTGTGTAGTCAGACTGCTCCTTAAACTTTAGATCTAAGAATGAAAATCACTTTCATTCCAGCATACTTCCTAGTTTACCTGTACTTTCTGGAAATACACATTACATTATTGCCAAATTGGATTTTCAGCAAGTTTTGTCCTTACTAATGATATACTCTCTTTCAATCCAAGTTCTAGTTTGTTTCTATTTCCAGGCTTGTACGATAAGCTCAAAGATTAAAAATATAAATTGGCTCTAAGTATTAGTATCTGTGTGTCTTTCATAGAATTGACAGTATCATTAACATTTCCTGATTTCAAACACATTGCATGTATTTTAAATCATGTATGCAATGTTCTACATTGTCCACACATCTCTCATTTCCATGTTATTTAGTACTCATAAACAGCATTGGTTAATGTTATGGGTTTGTTTTAGACATCTCATAGATACACCTGGACCAGGTATCTGGATATTAGCCCAGGCAAGTTGACACATAAAATTAACCACCACAATAGAAAAACCTTGCCACATTTTCCCAGTGGAATTTCAGATTTGCTCCAGACCAGTGAGTGGTATGCGCCTCCCACTTTTCATCTTCTCCTGCAGACATTATTTCAGTTTTCCTATTCATGTCTGATCACTGTATGCTGGATGCAGAGCAGACAGGGCTGCTCCTAAATTGTGCAAGACAGAGAAAGAGAAAAATAGTGCCTCACATATTATAAGCATACTAATTAAATTTTATAAACTGAGCTAATTGTTTGAAAGGATGTATCATATAATCTTTCAGTGTAGCTTCCAGTGTTGTCATTATGAGCAGCTGTTGTTTTTATGTATAGTACTTGAGACATCCTAGGACTTTTTGTGGCATTCTCCACATGTTACTTTTCTACAAAATAAATTCCCCATGTCAGCTTGAAAAAAAAAAAAAAAAAACTTGGGCTGTGTGTGTGTGTGTGTGTGTGTGTAGACCTAGAAAGTAAAGACAGAATTCAGCATTAATTTCTTACAAACCCTCGCCAATGGGCTCATGTAGGAGAATCCCTTTGTTCTTGCTCTATGCCCTTCTTTTCGACTCCAGATCAGTCCTGACATGGGGGGTCCTTGGGTACATGTATAAGGACATCACAATCAATGATCCATATTTTTCTTCTTTCCACACACAGTTGCCAATTGGCCACCCTTTGGGTTTAGGGAGGGACATGCTGCTAGGATAGTACGTTCTCAATAGGACAGATAAAGAGCTGTGTAAGCCCTTCCCTTATGGATATATGCTCAAGGCCATCTGCATGGGGAATTCAAAGGTCCTAGCAATTGAAGTGTGTAATAGAATCAGAATCTGACCTTGTTTTTAGAGGTACAGCCAGAGGAAGTTCAGAACACGTTCCTCGAAAGAATAAGACCAGGGCAGTGGCCCTTTTAAACATATCTAAGGAAATCTCTGATAAGGAAAGTTGTCTTTTTCACTCCAGATTAAATAACAACAACAACAACAACCACATCATAGCATAATTTGGATTAGGATTAGAGGAACCTGGAATTTAAGCTTTACTCCAGTTTTGCATGCAATTCTTGGAGAGTTTTGGGGAAGGATTTCAGTTTATATTGTGTGCAGATGAAATCAATATTTGTGACAAAGAAGGAAGGCTGTAGCAAATTGGATTATTGCTACCAATTATTTGACCCTCCTTATAATAGGATTATATATCATCCCTCCACTTGCCATGTGTCTTGTTCGAACGTCCTGTAGGAAAAGCACATTAGGCTGCCTCTTTGATTTGGGGATTGGCAATGTGATATTCTTTGGCCATATCCTAAATACAGGACAGCTTCTTCCGTCAGCTTTTTACAAAAAGAAAACATTTGGAGCCAAGCTGCGCCAAGCACAGCAGAGCCTCAGCTGACCTGCTGCCTCTGATAACATTAGTAAAAAATAAATATTTGTTTTAGAGCCATTTAGATAGTACATTTGCTATTAGCCACTGCTATCTAATATGCCAAATTATGAAAGGGGAAACAGTTAAACAATACAATGAAGTTAAGTGCCATGAAACTGAATTAAAGCTATTGATACGAGTTCACAATTTAAAAAAAAATTCATTGAAATGGTCTAGAAACAAATATTACCCCAGTAGCAATGATAGCTTCAAGAGCTCAAGTTTTAGCTTCTAGTGTCATCTCCCTGTGTTACTGAACTGAGTCTGAAGAAATGGTCGAGTTCTAGTCGGCAGCCCAGAAGGAACAAGTTGACCCTGAGACAAGGAAGTAAAAAATAAAGCACCTTTTAATGTGCAGCACAGGAAGGCACTTCTCAACGATTAACAGATTCTGCCCACCTAAAGGGAGTGCCACCAGGAAAGTTCAAAAGAATAAAAATTCTAGTGTATTAAAAGCATTGAATCAAGTAAAATCTTTAAGTTCATAATGATATTCAGATAAGAAAAAAACCTCACTATAATATTTGAGGAAGATATTCAAACAACCTATCATTTAAAAATAGGAAATTAGGAAGGAGTTTATACATTAATGTCATCTTTACAGGAGATGAGTTGGCGAGGGTGTTGCTAGAAGAGAGCCCTTGTGCATGATTAGTGGGAATATAAATTGGTATAACCATCATGGAAAACAGAGGTTTAGATCAGTTTAGAGGTTCCTCAAAAAATTAAAAATAGAACTACCAAATGATCCAGCAATCTTACTTCAGCTTATATATTTCAGGGAAACAAAATCAAGATCTCAAAAGGATCTGTTCGTATGTTCATTGCAACATTATTCACAGTGGCCAGGATATGGGAACAACGTAAGTGTCCATCGACAGCTAAATGGATAAAGAAAGCATGGTGTATAGATCTATATACGCTGGAACTTACTTCAAAAAGGAAATACTGACATTTATGACATATGGATGAAACTGGAAGGTATTATGCTAAATGAAACAAGCCAAGCACAGGAAGAAAAATACTTCATGAACTCAATTATATATGGAATCTAAAACAAAGCAAAACAAAACAAACCAACAAAAAAAACCTTGAACCCATAAAAGCAGAGAGTAGAATATTGGCTACTAGAGGCTGGGGTTTCGGGTTAATGCGGAGATGTTGATCCAAGGGTACAAATTTTCAGTTATTCAGTATGAATAAAGTCTGTAGTTCTGATGTACAGCATGGCGACTACAGTTAATCATACTGTGTCATATCATGAAATGTGCTAAGAGAATAAATCTTAAGTGTTCTCACCACACACACACAACAAAATGGTAATTATGTGAGTTACTGGATATGTTAAATGGCTTGACTGTGGTAATCACTTCACAATCTATATACATGCCACATTGTACAACTTAAATATATACAGATGTCAATCAAACCTCAATAAGACTGGAGAAAACCTAGAAATACAGGGAAGGAGTAATTTATAACAACAACAACAACAACAACAACTAGTGCCAAAAACATACATCTTTGATAAATTAAGAAACTTGAGAAAAAGTAAATAAAATACAAGTACAGACTGGATAAGCCATCACTTAAAATATATTTAGATCACTATTGAATTTCTCTGCTGTATATCTGTAACTAATACAATATTGTATATCAATTATTCTTCAATTAAAAAAGAATATATTTAAATTAATTAGGCAAATTTGAAAAAGCCTGGGTATTGGATAAAAATTTACTGCAGTGAAAAGATGGAGAATATTACCTTAGAAAGAATAGCACATAAATTTAAAAAAAGATGAACAATAGCATCTCATTTGGTTTTGACACTAGTAAATGCTAGATATAAGGGACAGAATGACTCTACTATTTTAAGTTTCGCCTGTTTGTTTTATTCTTATTTTCTGAAACTATCCAAAGTCATTAGGGAAAAAAATGAGCTGGTAAGAGTAAAAGATTTTGTCCACGGAAGAGCTAAGATTAGATAGAACCTTAATTTCCACTGTTAGTTGTGTGTCCTTCCCTCTGTACCTCTGTGCTAGCTTATTTTTCATTTAAACTCTTCTAAAAATAATTATTAGAGTTTAAAAAGTCAAACAGTCAAATGCATAGGGCATTTTATTGAAGTTACAACATAAAAGGTGGAACAGTAACACTCTGTTAAAACAATCTGCTGTCATTGAAGCTGAGATATAACAATTAGGATTAAGTAAAGTAACCTCTCCTAAGGTTGTAGTCTGTTTTCTGGAATGATTGCATTACACAATTACTCTGCTTTGTTTCCTCAGGAGGTCTGTATTTCACAATAAAGCTTTCCTCTTCTAGAGCTGTAGTTTATTTTCCAAAGAGCCTCAGGAAAATTATAGTATGCCTAGAATGACCTTAAGGATGGAATAAAAATACAATCAATGAAACCAAATTAGATTTCTGTTTACAAACAACTTTCCTCACACACCAACTGTACCTTTGTTAATTGATTAGTAAAATCCTGCTTCTCTTTGAGTTTCTTTTGTTTGAGTGTCTCTAAGCAAGTTTTAAATTTAATTAGGAGATCTTCTGATGACCTTTTTATGCATAACAAATTCTTGATTAAATATTTTATTATTAACTGTTACTCACTCACTATAATGATTTTTATTATGGATACTAGGAAAATAATCCATTCACATATATGTTATGATTTCTTCACTACCGTGTCTCTGATATGGGATGGCTAATTAGGATTTCTGAATATTTCAGGCTGAGATTTCTTGAAGGCCCCTGTTTTCAAGTTTTTCCTTCACATTAGAATTTGCTAATATTTCTATTCTAAGCAACTAATTAAACTCCACCACTTTTACTGTCCCATTGATTTACTTCAGGTGCTACTCAACAATGTTTATTAAAGAAGCAAATTGATTATATCTTTCAATCTCTTTATCTCACTGCCACTGTGATCTTTCTTTTCTTCCCACACATGTACAATGTGTCTGATTTTGTCCCATAAAATCCATTAATTCTGATACAAAGGTAACAATTTGGGTAACGATTTCATGCTTGGATATTGAGCAGTATGGAACAAAATGGGGACTTCTTTCTTATCACAGACAGCTACTGTATCTGAAGATGCCAAATGCCTCTGAAGATAGCCAATTCTCTCCAATGCTAAATTGGGGAAGATGATTACATTGGTATGCTCTTTCTGTTCATATATTTTGATAATCCTTTAACCACCAATCATGAGATACAATATGTATCTGTAATGCCTCTTAAGATTCTGGGAGCCAGATTAGATGTCTTCTCAGTATGAAGCCAGATCTGGAAATGGCCCTCAGTATTCAAATGGATGCTGATGTCATGGTAGTGGGGACAGGGGTGACACTATTATCTCTTAATTGTAGGTTCCATTGAATTTATGGTGGTGATGGAATAGCAGTGATCAGAGTGGTGGTTTCGGAGGGTCCTCCATGTCACATACTGTCTAGATTTAAAAGACTCAGCTCAAATACTACATCATCATTGGAACCCTTCATAATTTTTAATCAAATAATCATTTCCTCTTGAAATTCTCATAATATTTTATCTGTGGCTTGATTATAAAGCCACACTATACCATATACAATGCCATGTATTACTGCACAGAATAGTCAGTAGATATTGTAATATACATAATGCATGAATGAAAACTTCTTAGACAATACTCATTTTTGAATTACTGAAAGGGGTTTCCATATCTCATTCAAATCTCCAGCAGAAGGAGATACTGGACATGGGGAAAAAACATAAGAAAATGAGTGATATCCATCAATTAGCACCAGAACTCCAATTTACTGAAGTTATTATTCTAAAGGAAAATAGATCTGTGATACATGACAAAATTTTCTAGTAGTATCCTTATGTAGATAGTGTTGGAAAACAGACCACAACTCTTCTAGTCAGAAGAGTACTTGTCAGGATTGGGGATGAGTTCTTGGATTCATCAGTTCAACACTACTATTATTTTTTTTTAAAGATTTTATTTATTTATTTGAGAGAGAGAATGAGAGACAGAGAGCACGAGAGGGAAGAGGGTCAGAGGGAGAAGCAGACCCCCCACTGAGCAGGGAGCCCGATGCGGGACTCGACCCCTGGACTCCAGGATCATGACCTGAGCCGAAGGCAGTCGCTTAACCAACTGAGCCACCCAGGCGCCCAACACTACTATTATTAAAACCAGTCTGATCATTAATCTGATTGAATTTCTCTCAAAGACCTCAACTCTACAACTCTACAACTATAAAGAGTTACAAAAGAAACCAGGAAAATTTATTCTTGAAATTTCATTTAACTGTAACTAAGTGAAAGTTTAAGTTCATTTATCTTACTATAATAATATAGTTATAATATAATAAAATAATAATAAAAAATAATAAAATAATAATAAAAAGCTATTATCTATTAATTGTAGGTTCCATTGAATTTAATGAACTTGTTGGGTATGAATGTAAAATAAGACACATCATTTTAGAATAATTTTAACAATTAGGTAAATGGATGGATAGATGTGTGGGTGCATAGAAAGATGGATAGATTGCACACAAATGTATGACTTATATTAAATAAAAATATTTAATGTAAGTTATCAATGTAGTTCATTTATTCACACATTCAATAAGCCATAATAGAGAAACATTTATTTTCTATAATAATATACTAGTGAACAAATGACACATTAAAAATGTTAAACCTAATGAGTTTATAATATAGAAGTTCAAAGTCTATTATAAATAAACATATAGAAATCATAAATGACTTAAATACACTGGATAATCATCTGATTTCACATAACAAATGAATTCAATTGTAGTGAACTTAGGGTACATTCACTAAAATTGTATTTTCTTTGTATTAAATGCAAAGTACTCAATCAACAAAATGTGATATGCAAGACTAAATGAGCACAAATCTGCTCCTCAGGGTGTGCAGAGTGCTGTAAATGATCATATACACAAATAAATATACCATGTTGAAAAAAGTGGTTAATAAACTGTAACATACACATTTTGTATATGTATATGCATATGTATATATGTGTGTAAATATAATATATATATATTCTTTCATATATATGTGCACATACATATATTCATATATATGAAAGATACATAGAGCTTTCTCTGGACATGATTGAAAACCCAGCTCTGTGCGATATCAACATAGCAGTTTTGCCAGCAAAACAGTTAAAGATAAAGCTTGTCTCCAAGTATGCAACCTTATCTAAGAGGACATTTTGACAGGAACCATTCTTAATATGAATTTAATATATTTAAATAATTGAGACAATAAATATAATGGTCAAATGTTATAAAATATTTCAACTGCCTAGAAATCTAGGGACTCTATCTAAGCCTATCCTCTAGTATGTTTAAAAACTATGAATGCAATTATCCCATTTGACAAATGTTACTAAGTGCATTCCATCTTCACAGATTTCAAAAATTCTTGATATTATGTAATTTTGTTAAAAAGCTACAACCACCTTGCTGAATCTTACGTTATTTCTTACAAAATAATTACATTTTTTTAGTATTTTAGAACACTGACTTTCTATGTTAAGGAAGAAATAGACAATTGAAACACCATGTAAAACTAAAAACGCCATCTAGAATTTGAATCAAAAACTATGACCGGAGGTGACCTGTTATAGGACTTGTGGTTTGCTTTAGATTATTAGGGACATTGTTATTTTTCACATTCCTATTTTACCACAGACACTAAAAATGTGTCTTTGCTAAGAATGGAAGAAGGAAAACTCCAGCAATTTCCTTCTGGGAGAAGAAATGAGTTACCTCTCTCTTATTTTTGCACAAACACATAATTTCTTTACAAATAGTTAAGCCAGTCAGACATGCAAACCTTGTACTGACGTCATGAATGATGACGACTGCTGACTGGAGAGCTTTCTTGAGTTAGAGCATTGCTATGTTTACAATGGCAACAATAAAGAGGCACAAAAGTATGACATATGTATTGCTATTGTTTTGTGTGGCCTCAGGGAGAATGGCCCATTTTTAATGACTGATATCCTAGATGAAATATAAACAAATAATTTGCTTAAGTTTACATCACAAGAAGTAAAGAGTAGTATGGAGAAGGTTGTGTTTAAGAGTGTAAAATTTTCTGTGTGACGGTAAATAATAGTTGAAAGAATACGAAATTGATTTAAAAATAAAATGAGAGTAGAAAAATAACTTTTACTCATAACAAGATCTGAAAATAAATCAGAATTGAAAAGTGAATGGTAGAAAGTATATAAGCTATGCAGTCTTTTTTATTCATACCATATAAGAAAGGTGTACTCTGCAGCATATTGTTTGCTATACAACTTCTTTTTAACTCTGTATTACTTTATAAAGAAGAGCAATGTGTCTATGAGGTCTAAAATTTCATTAAGCTACAGGATGTGTTCAGAATAATTCAAGTAGTAACTTAAGCAATAATCATATTCAAATACAAGAGCTTTTACACCCTTGTTTTGTATAATTATTTTATTATTTTGGGGGGGTTGGACACTTGGGATATATAATTATATTATTAAGTACAGTTGAACATGAATTTATGTTGTTCAGCAAATAATTAACATGCAACATTAGAATTTAAAGGAAATGCTTTGCTACACATTTTTAAATGTAATCCTTTCCTATAATGTCAAAGCAAAATCAAAATATCTATTTTAAAGGAGTCATGTCATCCATCTATAGAAGGAGACTATACTTCAAAGTCATCTAGAGTAAGTCTATTCCTTTAATATTTTGAATGCTAAGTGATCTAATACTTCCTAATATTTCAGATCAAATGCCAAAAAAGTTTTTGTTTAAGAAAAACTTAATTCTATAGTAATATTTGTGAAGCTATATAGCTAATGAATTCCAGAAAGAAAGGAAGGAAGAGAGAAAGAAGCCAATTGAGAGAGAGCTCATTCACAGAAGATAATAAAAATATTTTGTTTTTGCTGTTATAATTTGTTTCTTATATTCAATTTTTGAAAAAAATAATTTCCTTCATTATCTGCCTGCATTTTAAAAATACTATGCCTGTTTGTATCTCTCAACAACCCTGTAAAGTAGGTAGGACATGAGAAATTAAATTACTTGCTAATGTGAACTATATATAATATATATATTCATACTGATATATTCTTTTTTTGAAGTATAATTGACATATAACATTATATTAGTTTCAGGTGTGCAACATAATGATTTGATATTTTTATGTATTGGAAAATGATCACCACAGTAAGTCTAGTTAACATGCATTATTATTCACTATTATCCTCAGAACACCCCATTATATTGTACTTTTTCCAACACTTTCCTGATTTTGAAAATTATTTTACATTTGCAATCTCTCCATTCTCTGTTGCATAGAGTGCATTAAAAATAGGAGCAGATGATCTAAAAGAAATATCCAGACAGCATTTCCGCCAATGCATGCATCTTCAAATTTCAACAATTAATGTAATACATAGATCTTCCACGAAAAAGAAGCAATATAAATTTAAAAACAAAAATGAAGTAGGTATTATACTTCCCTCTCCTGGATCATTTAGTGCTCACTATTTAAATCTGTTCCCAAGGAGATTTTGAGCAATGTCTGCAGATTTTGCAGGTATCACACCTGCTAACAGTGTTGCTAGTGCCATCCAATGCACAGAAGCCACATGGAGCACAAAGGACAGCATCTGCAACAATGAATGATTTGGCCCAAAATGTCAACAGAATCAAGACTGAGAAGTCCAAGTGTAGATGAGGCAATGGTGTAATAACAGAAGCTCCTCTCCCGTGACCCCATCTGAAATGCCAGCTTGATTGTTAAATCAGGATTACAGTGGGCAATGCTAAATAGCTATTAAAAAATAGCAACACGCAGAAATTAGGCATCGGTCAGATTTTTATGGTTGTTTGCACAATGCATATCGTGAGGATGTTTAATTCATTGTTGGGGGCAAACTGAAATCTTTAAGATAAAACAGTATCTGTAATTCAGTTCACTTGTTTTTACAAACATAAAGCAATATCAAATAGATAGAGGCAAATGCAAACCATATTTGTTTATATGCCATTGGATGCTTTTTCCTCAAAATATACTTTCAACATTGTGAAGGTCTATTTTGTAAGCTAATTTGTAAAGTAATTATTTCAGATAAATTAAAAAATACATAGCTACACAAACAACAACAGAAACTTCTTCACTGGCTGAACTTGGAAATGCGACTTTGTATTGTGCTCCCTCTGGGTCCTATTTAACATAGCCAACCTTTTCATCAGCCTTACCAGTGTGTTTTTGTTTTTTTTTTTAAATACACCTCTATAAATACATACTGAAATTCTAACAATGATGCTTCAAGACAGTAGGTCAGCATGAAAAAAAATGTTCACTTATATGTGGATACAGGTATATGTATTATTTCATGACCTAGAAAAATAAGTTTAAAACCTGAGTATATTTTAAATTTCAAATAATCCAGCTGTCTTACATTTTGAAAAAGCATTATTTTAAAATAGTTATGACACCTGGTGTTCTGATGTGCTGTATGGAAGCCATTTAAAATAAATCCATTGAATGTAATTTAAATCATCATAGTTTCAAGTATCTATTAAATTAAGAACTCATTGTTCAGAAAAAAAAATTTGTAAGAATTGTCCAATTCCCATTTTTGTTGGTGTTAGACATTCTTACAAACAAAGTGCTATTTAACAAAATAGTGCTTAAAACTACTCTTATTGCTATCTCCTGGGTAGCATCAAATCCACAATTTAAAATAATCCTTTATCAGCTTGAAAAGTTACACATCACAGTATATGCAGTGTCCTGAAAAGTGCATCAACAGCTCAGTATTGGCCAAAGACTGAATTCTGAGGATACTTCATCAAATAATGTTGCCTTCAGTAAGAGATGGTGGTTCTATAAGAACATACCCTGCTTTGAATTATGCCAAACATGATTTTCTTTCCTTTTCTATTAAAGATTTACTTATTTATTTGAGAGAGACAGAGAGAGCGAGAGCACAGGGGGAGGGGCAGAGGGAGAGAGAAACTCTAAGCAGACTCTGTGCTGAGCTGCGGAGCCTGATGTGGGGCTCAGTCTCACGACCCTGAGATCATGACCTGAGCTGAAACCAAGAGTCAGACCCTAAACCAACTGTGCCACTCAGGTGCCCCCAGACTTGATTTTCAACTGATTTTCTATTTAGCAAATAGTAAGAAAAGTAATTACAGGGGATAGTTGAAATAATTAAGAAAGATTACAAGTATACATAATTCCCTCAAGATTCCTGTATATCTATTCTTGTTTTAATAGCAGAGTTTGCTTGAATTAGATGTTTCTAAGTTGGACTTAGTTATACAAAGTTATATTTTTCGTATGATTTTACTAGAATTTTAATGTAATTTTAGCATAATTTTATGATGCTTGAGAGTCTAGTGGTTGCACCTGTTCCAACTACATGCTGATACATGAAATTTTTACCATAACGTGAATCCACTGTTATTTAATAAAATTCCCATAGCCCTGAGAGGAAAATTTAAACTCTTACCCATTATTTATCCACTGTTATGGTTGAATATTTTCTCTACTCGTGGCAGATAATGAGAGGAATCTTTGAGTTATGGGCTAAAAGGAATGAATAGAGTATTTGCCTTTCCTTCTTTACCCACCCCCAAGATCTCATTCAAATATCATTGCTTAAGAACTTCTACCCATCACCCTCCAAAATTATCCTGAAATGTCTACTTCTAAATGTAAGTAGATGATGAATAACAAATGCAACATTCATCTGAAATATGAGAATGAATGATCATGATGCTACTGTTAAACATCAGATATTATATTTAGTTTATTACTTTTATTGTTACTGTATACAAGAGTAGTATATATGTTATAATATTGAAAAGATAAACATTATAAAATGGTATACATTTTATACAAATGGTATGCATGCTCTTTTATAGCATTGTAAGTGCAGAGAAATCTCAGCATTTTTGGTTTCTTAAGACGTGTTAATTAAAAAAAATGGTCCCTGAATCCAATGTGAATTTACCAAAAGCAAGAAGAAATAAGTGCAGATTGACTTATGGAGGGAATAAGGTGAGCTAGATATTGACGTTTTCACCTAACATGGTAGCAGTGGGGGCCAGAGAACCACTTAACAGCTATGAGGGAGAATCAGTAAGACCTCAAGTTCTTCGCCTGTGAAGCATGTTGCAGTGGGAGATGCCAAAATGTTTCCAGGATTCTGGTATTGCAACAGAATAGATTGTTTTCCCTTTAATTATAGATATTCATGAAAGTAAGGTTAAGGTTGGAGGAAATACCTGGATGTGCCGTACTTAAGGTACTTATAACCAAGTGGAAATGAATTATTTGGGTCTGAAGTTGAGAGGAGAGCTCTGAGGTTGAGGTACACTTGAGACAGAACAACTGCCCATTGTGTGGAAAGAATGGGTAAAATATGTGACCTGCATGATACTTGCTGCATTTTCATAAGTATTTTTATTTTAATTATGTGTGTAATTTGTGTGTGTGTGTTGCTCTGTGGGTTTTTTGTTCATTTGTTTGTTTGTTTGTTTGTTTTTTGCTGGCTGGCTCTGAGTTCAGATTCTATATCCCACAGGAGAACATGCACTTGCCCATCTTGATCATATGCATCATTGAAACTTAGGACATTGCCTGCTGCAGACAAACAACTATTTTTTTAAATGAATGAATGAGAAGAAAAATAACTGTGTGCCAATAACTAGTGACATTGTGAACTTTTGCAAAGAAACATTCATTTATCCTCCTGCTTCTTAGCAGAAAGTCCAGGTTCCTTTCCTGAAGTATCTTTTCCCCCTCAATTATCTAAAGATTTAAGGGTATTAGTAAATCCAAAGGACGTAAGTCACCATCTGACAAGATACTAGAAAGAACTGGCATCCAGGCAGTCCCTTGTTGATATTTTTCCTGCCCACAGATCTGCTGTTATGGATTAGCCCTGGGCAATAACATGGATTCTTGTTCACATTATGGTGGGTGCAAGTTTCTCAACCCACTGCAGTCTACCGTGGTTTTTCAAGAAAGAGATGACATCACTCCTTAGGCCACTTTTCAGAGTATATTCATGGATGTGTGATCTCGGGTTTATAGGAGAAAAACAGAAGTGCAAACACCCAGCCACAGACCTGAGTATCTCCTAGAGCCCAGGTTAAAGAAGGCATCAACGTCCGCTGTCATGTCAAGGCCTCAGAGGCAAGTTTCCTTTGTTCTGTGTCACTTTTTTTTACAATGAATAGTAAAAAAAAAAAAAGAAAAGAAAAAGAAAAGAATCCAAAATAGAGAGCATGGTCTCTATCATTATCATCAGAGGTATTTCCTATGAATCTATCCTATTAACAATCTACTTCCAAGGATGTCAAGGTGCTCTCTTTCATTCTAAGAGAGTTTCTCTTCTTGTTCTCTAAATTACTTTATCTTCTAAGGGAATAAAACCTCAGAGAGGGCATTTATTTACATAAGATTTGAAGAAAAACAATATGGATCAAACAAAAAGAATAAGAAGAAAATCTGAGTGTATGATTGGGGAAAAATGTTTTTGGAGAATTTCATATTTGAATGGCCTTGGATAGATCAGTTCAATTTTTTACAGTTAGATATTGAAGAGATTTTTGCCAAGTAGAGTGGATATCACAGTAAATATAACTCATAGGACATATTTGGAGAACAGATAAAATCATTATATTTTAGTTTGTTCAAGTTAAGCAAGGGCCTATACTTTAAAACTAGGCTGGAAAAAAAATAGATCAAAAGTAGATTGTAGACAGCTTAAATTCTATGCTGAAATATTTGTGAAGGCATTGACAAGTCTTTGGGCATTTTGAGTAAGGAAATTACATAAATGGTATATCTGGATAGCAAGTAAAGCAAATTGAAAGTATATTAGATGCAGTAAGAATTTCCAGGATCCCAGAATGTACTTAACACTACTAAAACAATGCAAGTGAAGAAATTAAAGGTAAGTATTGAGAATGTTGGGACAGCAGATGTAGAAAAAACATCTATATACATAGGGTATGAAGATGATGTTATTATTGGAGTAAGTGTGGCTTTGAAAATGAGGAATGCCATTTAAAATGACAGAAAATGTATAATGTGGGAGAAAAAGACTGCAGAGCAAAACAAACAAAAAGATCCCAATGTTGATCATTAGTTATTCTCAAAGTAATTCCTCATTACAAATACTTAAGAAAAGGGCGCCTGGGTGGCTCAGTCGTTGAGCGTCTGCCTTCAGCTCAGGTCGTGATCCCAGGGTCCTGGGATCGAGCCCCGCATCGGGCTCCCTGCTCCGCAGGAAGCCTGCTTCTCCCTCTCCCACTCCCCCTGCTTGTGTTCCCTCTCTCGCTGTGCCTCTCTCTGTCAAATAAATAAATAAAATCTTTAAAAAACAAACAAACAAATACTTAAGAAAGTTTACTCTTGAAATGCAAATGAAAACATTACAAAAAAAAAAAAAAAAGAAAAGAAAACATTACAGAAAAGACTACAGAGCTCAGTGTATAGATTGCTGGATAAGTCTAAACACGAACTGGGCCATTAACAACCTGATTCTATAGAAATCCTACAGGTAAGTAAATATCTCCACTGACAACCTGAATTGAACCATCACAGAAATTCAGCACTTTGCAAAATGTTTTATCCAAAGCTATACTTACTGACAAAAACCTAAAAATGTTACTGAAAGATCCATTGGGTTTGTGTGGCATCAACTTCTGAAACAAATCATAAGTTACAATATTGTCATACTTAACAAGTCTTTAAGATTGTGGTTTTATAAACCGGGTAACTAAAACTTGTAAAGAAAGTTTTTAAACTTCCTTTTGTAAACATGAGACATAAATAGTAAAATAGAAAATATATAAATTCCTTTATAGACTTAGTTAAGATCTAAACAGACAGTCATGATAACAATGTTGTTAACAGTTCTCCTTGTCACAAAAATATTTGACCCCAGACTATCAAGATTTAATACAAATGTAAGAACATTAATAATATTTATAGTAATAAAATAGCAAAATCACACAATATCTGCAATAATTCCAAAATATTTTTGATGGTAAAATTCCAGTTTCTCTGTTCCCTTTTTGTCACATTTAAAAATCGGTGATTATTTTAATATGGAAGATAATAGTATGCTTTGGGAAAGGCATTGAATTTAAAACTTAAAACTGTATTATAATTTAGAACAGCATATGTATATTAAAGAAAAACCCAAGATTTCTCAATTTATTTATTCTCTTTTCTGCACAAGTACAATGCAGGCTGATTTTAGCTGCCGAATTTACTGATGATTGATGTCTGAGGGGGACAGTGCATTTGTGAAACTTGTTCTGCTTATGCAGGACAACAGAGTAAAAATATTTGTCAGTATCTAGTTCAAAAAAATATATTGCATTTTCAAGGCAGCAAGGAAAAGCATTTCTATCTCTTCTCTTTCTCATTCATATAACATTATTAAAATTTATGTCCTAAATTGAAAAACAGAAATTTGGGAAAGACTTTTGAAAAAGATTCATAAAGAAAAATATATCTTCTTGATGATACATTCTTTGTTAAGTGTTTTGTATTCTCCAAGCAGATTTGCATAAAGAACATGGAAAGGGAGTTCACTTGAATAGTGAAGGAAGCCACTCACATGGGTAGAGCATTGGACAGGACTCAACAGAAGACATTTCCTAAGTCAACAATTTTAAGCATCTCTCCGTCCCTATGTATGATGTTCATCAGAGCACAATTCTTCTTACCTCCTGAAATTACCATAGATACAAATGATACACTGATTTGTACTTGTTGGTACTAGTATTTTTTTCACCCCTCAGTTTGTCAATTATTTCTTTTCCTGTTTTTTCCCCCCTAGAAACTAACACTTATTTTAACGTCTTTCAGGGGTGTTTGGTGGCTCAGTTGGTTAAGGGTTAAGCATCGACCTTTGACTCAGCTCATGATCTCAGGGTCCTGGGATGGAGCTCTGCATTGGGCTCCTCACTCAGCCAGGAGTCTGCTTCTCCCTCTCCCTACCCCCTCCACGATGCTCTGTCTCTCTCTCTCTCTCTCAAATAAGTGAATAAGATATTAAAAATAATAATAAAGTCTTTCATTTAGGGAAACAAATCAATAGTTTTTATTCACACACACACACATACAGTTTACACAATATATTAGATACCTTAAAATGTAAATGTTTTTCAATATTTTAAAATTATTTTTCCTGATGAACCTTATTTGACAAATAAATAAGTAAAATTATGTAATTCAATAGTAAAAGAGTAAAGGTTATAAGTAAAGGTTAGACTACAATTATAAGAGTCAAATCTCTTATTTTTAACCCAGTACCCAGTATTCTAGAGGTGAAAAACATTAACATTGTGTGGAAATTATTTTTTATTTATCTCCTATGAATTTTTCTATGTATCTCCTATTTCCTATGTATTTTCGTTTTGTTTTGTTTTCATTTTAGTAATAAAACTACAAATCTTAATATTGGAAAGACAGTGAGTGCATTCTAATGCTCTGGAAATTCCTTACCATGTCCAGGCAAAGTAGTTCGTGTTTTGTTCCCTGAATATACTTTCTCCCATATAGGCTTCTATACCATGCTATTGAGTCAGGACACATAATTCTAAGGATTTCAGAATTCTGTGTTTAGAATTTCACTTTACATAATTAATTTTAATCTACTAAAATAAAATGTTGGATAGATAAGTTTCAAAAATTCTTTACTTCAAAATATAAATATTGAGTTATCATTTATTTATTTTTTCCAAGGCTGGTGATCTAAAAGCTCTATCACATGCACTTTAATACATACCATGCACTGCCTAAAACCTTCTTCCTTTACTTCTCATGATACCCACTATACTGTACCTCTCACATAAAAGGTTGTCTTTAAACATTTCACATTTTACCAACCTTGCCTTACCCTGCAGTAAACATAGCTATGATTTTATACACGCTGAACAGCAGTTACTGGTTTAACAGTTGTCTCTGTTCTGCATTCTGTGAGGTCATGGACATTTGTATCCTCTGGGCAGAAAGGGTGTTTGGCATACAGAAACTACTGAGCAATTGAAACTGATGAAAGAATGAATAAATAAATGATACACATTGGTGTATCATTTTGGTGTATCAAATTGGTACACATTAGGGAAAAACTTAAAGTACAATATTGAGTTTAAAATACCTTGATGTAGAGAAAAATAAGTAACAAAATATTTTTCCGAAGGTTATCTGTCTAGCTCTCAATTTTGTCTTGTTTATGTAGGTCCGTATCCAAGCTTGTATATTAATATTTGGGGGATTATAGAACCCTTTGAGATTCTGAAGGACCACTATCTCCCCCAAGAAATTCACACATGACAATTTGCATCTAACTTTAAGATTTCAGAGACCCTTTGATATTGACCAAGCATCCAAGGATGTAACATTTTAAACCCCTAGTTAATGAATTACCTTCTAGGATATGAGTTTTAATTTGGGACAATAAGCAAACGTACTTACTCTGATAATATCTTACCAAAGTTGAATAATCAAGCACTATTATATATTTAAAACATTAATCATAAATGCATGTCATTTAAAATTCTACTCCATAAACACATCCTCTTGCAGAGAAAAGTAATAATATTAGCATATCCAGTTCATGTTTATTTTCAAGATACAAAAACTTCAAATTCAACTCTTATATAAAGAAATTCTTTCCTCTGCAACTGCCAGCTAAGAAAACAAAACAAAACAAAAATACAGACAATATTTCAATCCCACTCCAACTTAGAAGGAATAAGTCTTCCCAGTATTATCTAGTCACTATTAATCAGCAATTTAAAAATATCAAAGCCTTACTCACTATTTCCCATTTCTATCATCCTGAATTCAACTTGGATAAGTCCCATGTTGCCAACTGAATGTCCAAACTAACCCCCTTCCATGTAAATCAGGTCTGCCATTGTGTCATAAGAGGAGGCCAGGACCCTAAACCTCTGAGAAGAAAATTGCTACTTCTCTCTATATTTAGAGACAGATTCAGTCTATGGAAGAATGGGATGGCAAGATAAACCATCTTCACGATAACAGGATAGGAAGAATATAAACACAAGAGTTCACTATTAGGCTTAAGAGGTAGATGGGATGTCAAGATGAGTATCATTTTTTTCACTAAAAATACATTTGAAAATATACTGTGTGCCAAGTTGAGTACCAGACACTGTGGTTCAAAGGTCATTAAACATATTCCTTGTCCTCAAAGATTCTAACCATCAAGTGACCAAGATGATCAAGTAGAAAATTAGTGCAGAGAACAATAAATCCTAAAGGAAGGCAGAGAGATGACAGGAGGTGTATGCTATTGAGAAAACAACAAATAATATAAAGTGAGATTTTTTTTCCCTCAGATTATTATAGATGCTCCTATGGGAGCAAAGTTTTCATATATGGATTGAATATTTTTATTAGCAACATACCTTTTTAGTTTACTAAGAAAGAATGATCTCTAAATATTTGGTCTGTGTTTTATAATTGATATTTGACTGAGTCTGCATGTCTAAGGTCTTGTCTATGTAAGAGCAATCATTTAATGGAAGCCAACTATTTCCTTTCCCATTAAGACAGTGTTAGCTGCACACGTGTGCGCACACACACACACAATGAAAAGGGAAAAAATAAAGCAGTGGCGAGTATTCAGATAAATTTACATAGCTTTAATTAGACAAATCATTTAACTAAAAGGCACTGACTTTAAATGAATTTTTTCAAAGGATATTTTTATATAGATACCTAGCAAAGAATATGCATTGTTAGGTCGTATTTACAAAACAGAAAGGTAACCACTATGCCTGAATAGAGTAAGCTAAGTGTGTGTAATAGGAGATGAGTCAGGAGCCACCATTCCCAGCAAGAGCTAAGGAGAACATCCATGCATTCCTCAAGGCCAAGAGACCTCTAGGGGGTACTTTGGGATCCGACTGTAGGAAAACGTAGGATTTCTGAACAAGGGCCACTCCTGTCCCTCTTCACCATCCACAAAACCACCCCACACATGCCCCATGCTTCAATCAAAGCAAAGAATGATCCACTTTCTATCTGTTTATATACTGGTATTCAAACTAATTTATGTTTGTAAAAGTAGATTCCTCACCTAAATTAAATAACAAATATAAATAAATCAACTCTAATTGGCTTCAGGAATGAGTTAATTGCCACCAAACCCTGGCCCCCACAATATGGAAATATATTTTTTAAATGGCTAGGATTCATTAAGTGCCATTGTCCTTTACTTCACTTTATCCATTATTTAATTTTTTTTAAAGATTTTATTTATTTATTTGACAGAAAGAGAGAGAGAGCAGGAACACAAGCAGGGGGAGTGGGAGAGGGAGAAGCAGCCTTCCCCCGGAGCAGGAAGCCCAATGCGGGGCTCTATCCCAGGATCCTGGGATCATGACCTGAGCCGAAGGCAGACGCTTAACGACTGAGCCACCCAGGCGCCCCCCATTATTTAATTTTTATAAGCACCTATACCAAAGGCAGTTGTTATCCCAATTTTATTAATTCACAAATGTGGCATGGGCAAGTTAAATAAATTCCCTCTTGTGTCTATGTTAATCAGTGACAGTTACTGATCTGTCTGGTCTGTCCCACTCTGATCTGGGGCTCAAACAATAAATCTATATTAATGCAATCACATCTAGATGACAGAATATCCTTCTGGGTTCATTATGATGCTTCTGGGAAGAAAACAGGCAGCCTTTAAAAGTTTCTCCCACCTCATGGATGACACAGAAGGTTTAACCTTTGTGAGTAGAGTATTTCGCAACTTCATCTGATGGGATAGCATTGCTGTACACTGGTGTTGCTATGTACTAAATCATGATCTAGAAATGTTTCTAGTAGGTTCTAACTGGTTTTCTACATTGATCAGTGGATATTATCCTGAAAATTACAGACTGCAGTGGAAGCAGATCAACCAGGTGTGGGCCTTAAGGTGGTAAAAGCCAGGCTGCTTTTTATTGCACCATGCAATGACAATTCAAAAATATTTCACTGATAAAATACTAATGCTCCCTGGGCTTACCCATCCTCCCCTACTATGCTATGTGCAATTTGTCTACATAGACAAACGACTGCTGTGTGACTAGCAGAATATGTCAACTCGGCTTTAGCCTCAGTAGCTTTCCTGACAGCTTTGGCTGGGTCTTGGGGGACCGCCATCACTGATAACCAGAGCATGCCTCAGGGTGCAAAAGGACCTCCAGAAGCTGTCTTATAAGGACTGGAGGTCTGGCACTTATATGCTGGATACACCCCTGTTCCTCTCTTGCATCCTCAGTGCTAATGTCCATGAAATGTCCTGCTGGTTAAGAATTAGGTGCTATGTGAGTCTGTTTTGACAATCTGACCCTTTTGATCACAAGATCCCACGCAGGCATTAAATTATCTAATTGAAGTTATTTTAAAATATTATTCTATTATTCATTTTCCAAAATAATTAAATACTGGAAAGATGAAAGGAATAATGAGTATGTTATGTTAGATGCATGAGTTTTTGATGTACCAAAGAATATGAGAAATAAGAAAACAATCAGATGAGAAAAATCTCTATACAGGGTACACCAGAATCTAATTCTCGAAGACCCTACAAGCAATGTCATTTGTTACAAAGCAGAGGATCAGCATATTTTCAACATGTTAGGTATGTAGGCAGTGCTGTTCCTGGATGGACTGAATAAAAAAAATAAATTCAGTAATACCAAATACAATAATCTGTATTTAAGTTGGTGAGATTAGTACCCATAAGAAGAAAAAGAAAGGGGCGCCTGGCTGGCTCAGTCAGTAGAGCATGGGACTCTTGATCTCGGAGTTGTGAGTTCAAGCCCTACCTTGAGTGTAGAGATTACTTAAAAAGAAGAAGAAGAAGAAGAAGAAGGAAAAGAAAATAAAGGACGAGGAAAAAAGGCGAATCAATATAATTTGGTGTGAATAGACATGCAGGATAGCCAGAATTAAGTCAGAAGTTGCACTGAGGTTAAGAGCCTGGATTATCTGAGAACGTCTAAGACAATGACAGAGCAAGAAATGTTTGAAAGGAAACCAGAACAGACATATGGTTGGGAGGAAGAAAAAAACATGAGACATTTAATTTATGGTGACACTCACTGGGGAAAATAAAATGACAAATGGTGCAGACATTAACAAAACAGATCAACGACTGAGCCAGGAATAAAACCCCAAATCCCAACACCAATAATTATATTATATCACAGAGCCATCCTGCAGACAGACCATCTTGAGAACAAACACTGGATTTTTTTAATTGAAGTATAATTAACATACAATGTTACATTAGTTTCAAGTGTATTTTATTTTCTAACTGAAAGACTCACACAAAAAGTCTGTCTTTTTGAGTGTTAAATCAGCATTGTCTTGTGTTCAGGAAATAGGTAAGTTGTTAGGGGATTTCCATAAACACACTCGGTATCTACATGTTATTTAACATTGTTATTTTTAAAACAATCTTTTCATTAAGTTTTCAAAAGATTTGTTAAAAACATGCAAAGTTTCCTCGTGGCTCCAGAGGCCTGGTCATCTCATCTGTGCTATTAAAATTCTGCAGAAGAAAACACCAGTACACATTAAATTAAATAGGAGTCGCAATGAAGGCCTGTAGCCCCCCGCTTCTGGGTATGAAGATCAAAGGCACAATTCTAAGACATGGTTTATATCAATTTCCCGTCAAAAAATTGCTAACCTGCTTTCATCATTTGCTAAAATACAAATCCTAGATTCTGGCAAACAAATAAATAAATAAATAAAGTGCCTCATAGCTGTTTGTTTTAATTCTTGTTTTTTAGTGAATTTATTTGACTTATAATTTAGAATTTATACAGCATGACTTACTTCCGTTAGGGAGTAAGGAAGCTAAATATGTTAGAGTCCCTCACACCCTTTTCCACATTGCAGCTCTAAGGAATTACTGTTTGCCTGTTTTATAATATTGTAACATTGTGATTAGCCTGCCTTGAATCCTGCTCAAACCCTGACTTCCAGACAATTAATTTCCTGATGCTTTAAGGCACTTGAAGGGACTTGCTTTGTATCTTCAGTTAAAAATGTAACATACACAGAGTATCAATTCAAAATGTGTTGTAAGAAGGAGAAAAGGAAAGTGAAGGGAGGAAGCGAGGGAGGAAAGGGGGAAAGAGAGGGAGAGACAAAGGGAGGGAGGGAGATAGGGAGGAAGGGAAGGAGGGAGGGAGGGAGGAGGGGGGGAGGGAAGGAGGGAGGGAGGGAGAGAGAAAAACTTAAGAACTAGAAGTCGTGATTTATGTTATTAATAATTAATGTGAAAATGGTCACGCTACTTATTTGCACTGTGACTGTATAATAGATTTTTTAAAAAATTTAACTGTATTTAAGAAGTATAGGAATCACTTTCATTGTACATTTGTTTAAATAGTACTTCAAAGTGGAGTGGTATTTCCAGAGCAATCAATATAATCTTGGGTTTAGAGGCTTCATATTGGGTGAGTGTATTCTTATCTGATAAGGAAGATGGTATAATAACACATCCTTTTCATGTTTTCAGATGATAACATTTTTAATATGAAGCCAAATAATTCTGTTTGCTATCTTCTTACACAGGTTACTCAAAGCAGCAGGATCAGAGAAAGCCAAGAACTAGTTTCTTGTTTGGAATAAATCAGAGAAGCACCTCAATTAGCCACCTGCAATCGTTCAGTATTCTTCCAGCATCCGATCAAGAAAATATTATTTACTGTTATGATTAATAAAAACGGTCTGCCAAGTATTTGCTGTTTAATGGGAAAATAATGGGCAACATTAAGGAAGGGAAATGCTATACATATGCATGATATTTTGACATTACAATTCATTCAGAGCCTGGCTCTGTCACTATGGAAGGCAAACAGTCAGGAAAAGGAAATAAAATTCATCTACAAATCATCTTTCATCTGAGAACCTTGTTTGACCCTGGAGCTATCCTTAAATGGTTACAGATTCCTGGGCCAGTTATCAAATCCTAATACTGGAGGAAGATTCAGGCAGTTGTTCATCCTAGAGATGAAAGAACCAATCAAACACTAATGATGTAATGTATGGTGATTAACATAACATAATAAAATAAAATTTAAAAAAAAAAGAAACAACCAGCAGCACTCAGTAAAGTGTCCCTTCCCCCAGCTCTGCTCTCTATCTCAGCTACTTTCTCTGTATTAATGTTGTTCTGTATTGCTGACTGACTCAGTCTCTCATTTGCCCTTCATACCTGATCACCTGATCATCCAGCTCTGTCTGCATGGCCTTGGTTGAGTCCCTTCCTTCAGAACCTGCCAGAAGCCTTTCTGATTTTTGCTCTTACTCCTCTCCCCTCAACGTGGTTGTGAATTCACATATGGGGTTACTCTGTACACACAGAATCAGAATCTTCATGACTTTTCTCCCTTATGCATGAATATCCTCCATACGAAGGTGTATGTGGATCACTGTCTTACTTCAGTGTTCTGTATGGTCACATATCGAGCTTATTATCCAAATGTTCAATCGACATAGTTAATTTGAACTCCTCTTCTCCAAATCTGTTCCACCAGAAGACTTCCCCATATCTCCCATTTCCCTCTGTGTCTCTCACATATCACATACATCCTTCAGGAAATCCTGCCGGCACAAACTTCAGGATATATATACATATCAGAATTTAAACGCTTTATTCCATTTCCATGGCTACCAGGTCAATCTGAGTCACCAACCCTTCTCATCTACATTACTGCAATGACCTGCTAATAGTTGCCCTTTTCCAAGGCTCATTCACTGACAGTCTACTTTAGAGAAATAGCTAAGCGATTCCGCAAAATAAATGTCAATTATGTCCCTTTTCAGCATCAAACCCTGAAGTGCCTCCCCACTGCATGCAAAGTAAAAGCCAACATAACCCCCATGTCCTGTGATGCCTATCTGATCTGAAAACACGCTCACACAATAAAATACTTTCTATCTAAATCATTGAGCTCTAGTTACACTGGCCTTCTTGATCTTCTTTGATTACACCAATTACTCTTACAATGCAGGCTTCCCACCAGCTGCTATGTCTGTCTTCTGCAGGAAAAGCTGATCTTCTATGCCCACATAGTGGACTCCCTAAGCCTCTTCACGTCTTTACTCAAATGCCCCCTTCTCGATGAAGTATATATGTGATTTCTACCAAACATTCAAGGAACAGTTAATTCCTATTCTTTGAAGATTTTGCAGGAAGTCAAAATGGAGTGAGAGTTGGCCAGATCATTTAGTGAGACTGGTGTAGTCATATTTCTAAAACCAGAAAACTGCAATACATTAAAAGAAAATCATAGATTGACTTCATGTATGAAGGTAGACATAAAAATTTCCAAAACAGTATTCCATAACAAATTTCAACTGTGAGTTAAAAATATGCATAATGTAAACTAAAGTTTATTTCAAGGATGGTTCAACATAAGAATATCTATTAATGCATTTTACCACGTTAATAGGTGAAAGGTGCAAAATATGCAAAATAAGCAATATAGAAAAATGCAATTGATAAGTTATAGCATGCATTATAAGGAAAACTACAGTCGTGAAATTTATTATTAAACATTAAGAGTAAAAGAAGGCAGTGAGTTTACCTAACAGATATTAACATATGTTAATAGATATTAACATATATTAACATCACAAGGTAACAATAATTAAAGGAGTGAGGTATTAGTGCAAGAGCAGACAAACAGATCAATGTGACAACATGAATAGATAAAACTCAGGTTAATATATTTAACATGGAAGCATACAACATGGTAGAGATGATCTGGGCAATAAAAGATGATATGAGAAAATAATGAGAAAATGATGTATTGTTTAGTGATTAATTTTGGAAACACTGGCTCTTTACATAAAAAATGAAAAAAAATAGATAAAATCAGTTAGATCCCTCCTAAAACCACATGCAAGGGTGAGCTCCAATATATTAGGTGTAATATGTGAAAGCTGATAAAAAATGGAATTTAAAAAAAAAAACAGTGGAAGAATAGTGTTGATCTGAGAATAGGAAAGGATTGTTAAAAAACTTAGAGGCCATAACAAAACATTGATAAGGATTATTACCTAAAAATTAAGAATAATATATACATATCAAATAAGACATTGTACTAGCCATATATCAAAAAGGATTACTAACAAGAAAAACAAAGTGGGAATTGCAACTGAATTGGAAAAAATGCACAAAGAAGATATGCAAGTAATTTCAGAGATGGTAACACACAAAGCCACAAGCATGTTAAAAAAAAAAAAAAACTGCTTAAAATCAGTAGTAATTGGAAAAAGTAAATTAAAATTACAAAGAGTAATTGTTTTCCCTGGGGTAGAAATGCACTGATATTATAATCCTCACTGATAGCTGGCAGCAGTGTAAATTGGGGCACAATTCAAGAAGATAATAAAGTATATACATGCATAGCCTGTGTAGCTAATATTCTGCTCCAGAGAATGTATCTCAACAACTTCCAATCCATGTTTATAAAGGCACATGTAAGAGCTTTGTATTACAGCATTATTTTGAGTGGTTGGAAGTTGAAGGCAACCTGATTGTCCTAAGATAAAACAGAGAGGCAATGGTTGGCGGATACACACTGTCAGCAAACTAGGAAGAAAGCACTTAGAAATATATATGACAGCACAGCTGTATCTAAAAAATATAAAAATTGTGAAACAGTCAGAAATATCATGAATTTATAACACATTATGGTTTATAAAGTTAAAATTAAAAAAATAATCTGGGGCAGCCACTCTGGAAAACAGTATGGAGGTTCCTCAGAAAGTTGAAAATAGAGCTGCTCTATGGCCCAGCAATTGCACTACTGGGTATTTACCCTAAAGATACAAATGTAGTGATCCAAGGGGTACCTGCACCCCAATGTTTATATAGGAGGAATGTCCATAATAGCCAAACTATGGAAAAAGCCCAGATGTCCATCGATAGATGAATGGATAAAGAAGATGTGGTATATATATATGGTGTGTGTGTGTGTGTGTGTGTGTGTGTGTGTGTGTGTAAAATACTATTCAGCCATCAAAAATGAAATCTTGCCATTTGCAACAACATAGATGGAATTAGAAGGTATTATGCTAAGCAAAATAAGTCAATCAGAGAAAGACAATTATCATTATGATCTCACTCATATGTGGAATTTAAGAAACAAAACAGAGGATCATAGGGGAAGAGAGGAAAAAATAAAACAAGACAAAATCAGAGAGGGAGACAAACCCTAAAAGATTCTTAATCATAGGAAACAAAATGAGGGTTCCTAGAGAGGTGGTGGGGGTGGGGGGGATGGGGTAACTGGGTGATGGGCATTAAGGAGGGCAAGTGGTGTAATGAGTTCCAGGTATTATATGAATCACTGACCTCTACCTCTGAAACCAATAATACATTATATGTTATTTAACTGAATTTAAATTAAAAAAATATAATAAAATAAAAATAAATTACTTTAAAAAATAATTTTAAATTTAAAAGGAAAATAAACACATGAATAAAATGAACATTTAGAAAGAGCATAAACAAACACATAAGTACAATAAAATGAAGGCAGCTGAGGCTCTAGATCTATTCAGCCACTGGGTACAGGAAAAAAAAAATATATATATATATATATAAAGAATAACTATCTTTTTAAGCCATCTTGATTATTATCATCTCCTCTAAATTATCATGGGAGAAACTGGCAAATTTCTGATTACAAATCATGCAGACAAGAAAGTCTTACTTGGGAAACAGGTTTGAAATCATCCCCCAAATATGGGCTCATTCAACACAAATGCTAAGAACTACTTCCATAAGCAATCTTATAATAGGCAAAGTTCCAGGGAAGGACAGAGAAAGATGTAAAAGAGGGCACAGAAAGCTCCAGACCTTCCTCCAGAACACCTTAGTTGCATTCACAAAAATCTCAATATGAATACCCCAAAAGGCATCATGCACAAGAATCCCATCTCTTTGCTCCCCGTATTCAGGCAAAGAGCAGCACTCACGGGCCACATTTTCCAACACAGAAAACAAAAGTCAAGACCTCTTGCTTATATGGTAAGAAAGGATCACAGTTTGCTTGTGTCAATCCCAGGGGATCACCACAAGGTTTAATGCACAGTTTATGATGATGATATCATGTTTGCAACCTGAAATTCAGTGCTCTCCCCTGGCCCCATCAGGGCTGTCAGTCATCAGTTTTGTGGGTTTTGGTTTGTTGTTGTTGTTGTTGTTGTTTTGCCATAAGAAACAGCATAATTAATAACACAATGAATGGAAGCAAAGCTGATTGACTTGATGCTGCTGCTGATGACCTAAATCCTCTTCCATGTGTCACTCTCCAGACATGCCACTTTTTTGGTGTGTTTTGATCAGTGTTTAAGGTAGCTTACAGTGAATATCACCAAGCCCCTGGACCAGTCAGTCCATTGGTAATAATTATCCAGAGTGTGTCTGTTCTCATGCAGTGATCCAGCTACAAGAGCAATTAGTTACTACAGAATAATAATTTTGATGACTTTAATTATGGAGTATTTATTGAATTTTCATATAACCTCATTGATGCTGGCAATAAACATTCTGCAGGTATTACTGTCATGATTATAAAAGTAAATAAAAACAATGATTGTGACACTAAGGAGTTTGACTAATTATAAGTAGTAGGGCTGGAATTTCAGGTCCAGACTTTGGAGTCCAGAGTCAGCAATATTAATCACTGCAGTATATAGTACCTTTTCTGATCAAACCCTTTATTCAAAAGATCACAAAACTGGTTTAGAAAGTTTGAATGTTTAAGAGTACACACCTAAACAGAGGCAAGCCCACAAACATGGTCTCTTACCCCTACTATTATGAGTCCATTCTGTTAAAGCAATACATACTGCAAAAACAAAAATAAAAATGTAAAATACCTATGTCTTAGTAGAAAGAAAATATGATTTCTCATCCATGAGATTCCTCTTCCAAGATAATAAGGTTCTGTAAAGTGACTATAGCCTTCCTCTGAGAAAACTGACTGTAAATATGGATTTTCATTTGGGAAATTTATATACCAATTAAACCTCATTATTTTTACTTATTAAGCTTGGATACTAGCATACCATTGTGATTTTCCAAATATCTGCATTATATATGTCCACAGGAAGAAATAGAATATTCAAGTTTTGAACTGTAGCTATCTGTGGGGTCACTATTCTAACTGCCAAAAGAATTCTACGGTCCAATTTAAGGTTTTACACAACATTTGGTGCATTTATTTCACCTGAATGGAAGTATGGGCTTCCATATTAAATTGAAATAATCTGCTTGAAAGTGAAAGCTTCAATATAACTTATATCTGAAATATTTTAAGATGGGTATTTGATTCATAGAGGAATTAAAGTCAGTCACTTGTGTATATAGGGAAATAAACAGTAAAAAACACACTTAGCATATAGACCCCACTTCTTTGCCTGCTGAATGAATGATTTCATTTTGATGATTAGTCATTTCTAGTCATGAAAACAATATTTTTTAAGATTTCATATCCTATTAATAGATACTATTTAATCCAGTAAATATCTCTGACTGCCATGTTCATATGAGACATTATGTAAAAACACTGGAAGACATAGTGAGTAATTTAGATCCTCGTCTTGCCATTTTAACAGTGATATAAACATGTGTAACAAATAACCCAAAAGAAAATGCAAATTATACAGATGTTCATCTAAGTGAGAAGTAATATATTTTTATATGGAGTACAAGGAATTATTAATAGATGACAGTTTATTTAGATAACCCTTAAACGGTGATGAGCATGTGAGAGCATACAAGATGCCTCTGAATTAAACTTTCAGAGCTTGTTTGCTATTAAAAAACACTATTAAATTGTCCACTCCTGATTTTCCAAATACTGTAAAAGGCTTTTGTGGCAGAGGAATGTTATCCTATATTTAATCTACCCAAACCACAAACACACACACACACACCTGGAGTTTTATGTGGTCTCTTCTAACTTAGGTATCCCACATCATCCATTTTATCCAGAGAAGATTAAAAAATTCTGAGTGAAAAATAATTATTTTTATAACACCACAGATAGCTACAGTTCAAAACTTGAATATTCTATTTCTTCCTGTGGACATATATAATGCAGATATTTGGAATAACCATATAATGATCGGATAATTATCACAGATTCATAAAATAATGAGTAACTGGAATTTAAATTTTATATGTATCTAAGCTAATAACTATACCTCTATGAATGTTCTCATATAAACTTTTGATACATTAAGAATGGACCTATAACATTAAGACATTTGTAAATAAGAGAAAGCTTTTGAAAATGTCCTGAATCTACTTTTGTCCTAAGATAGCCTGAAAGAAAAAATACAAACAGCAAAACAACTTGATACTGAACATTGATAATTCATTATTCTCTTTGTTAAGATATAAAGCAGACCCCAAGCCAAACCTTACAAACTATTTAGGCTAGGCAATTTCCTCATTTTACTGGAGTATGAGAATCTCCAAGAATTGTACTTATGCTTCTGCATGTCCTTGATGTGGTCTAACGAAGAACTCATAATTACTCCCAAAGCTTATATTAAACTTAATTGCCCAGGATTATTTAGTTATTTGGAATATAGCTGATTTTGACCTTCAAATCATGCTGTCTGGAAGAAATAATATAAAGTGCATTCAGCACATAACAATTATACATCTTTCACTTGATACTGGTAATTTCTCTTTATATAGACCTCAACAGAGAACTATTTAAAAAAAAACAATTACTCATTATCTCTAGAGTCAAGAGTCTTCTTCTCAACACTAAAAACATTTTTAACTAGAAGAAATCTAATAATTTCCAAAACACCACTGAGTCATATCAATTATTAATTTATTTTAAAACAAAGAATATATGAAATACATCTTTAACATGTGTGCGTTAATATGGTTGCATCTTACGTACTTACTTGATTTTTAAGTCATTTTCTCTATCTTAACAGTTAATTAAATTTTGAAGTGTAAGTGCTACTAAAGGGTACCTCTTATAATCCAAAGCAGTTCCTTTGCAACTGAAGTTTCTAATTCTTCTAGAAATCCAATTTACTAATTGTTAATCACAAAAATATTAATAATGCATATATCATTTTGTAGTTGCAGGTCAAATATAACAAAATTTGTTTTACTTTAGTCTATACAGTCTGAGAGGCTAGTAAACTGATCTTGGCATTGTTTTCCACTTATCATGAATACAGACCTTGACTCAGGAAACATCTCAAAGTATATCTCCAGGAGGTTATTATTCATACATCCCTGTTGACGTACAAGATGTAATTTGTGTATGCTGGTTGTTTATTCCTTCATGGAAATGTTAATTAGCACGTGTCTCATTAGAGACAGCAGGATCATTCATGAGCATTCTCTGTTTATTTTATGTTTCAGGCCACTATGATCTTTTACATCTGTTTCTCTGGCCTAGACCTTGGTGAGGATGCCTACATGGACATGGAGATACTGTCTCAAGATTCATTAAAAACAAAACAAAAAAAGACCACAAAGGAAACTCACACATCCTAACTTAAAAATATGGGACAAGACATACAAAATGCAGTTAGCAGCCTTACTCTGGAATGATATGCCATCCCTTAAGCGAAAAGGTTTCCAGTGATCTATGAGAAATATTAAGCATTGATTTACAATATGTGTGTAAAGTATGTATTTAAAAATAGATTTCACGGGGCGCCTGGGTGGCTCAGTCGGTTAAGCGACTGCCTTCGGCTCAGGTCATGATCCTGGAGTCCCGGGATCGAGTCCCACATCCGGCTCCCTGCTCAGCAGGGAGTCTGCTTCTCCCTCTGACCCTCCCCCCTCTCATGCTCTCTGTCTCTCATTCTCTCTCTCGCAAATAAATAAAATCTTAAAAAAAAATAAAAAATAAAAATAATAATAAAAATAGATGTCACTAAATTCATCTCATTGTCATCTCATTCATTAGTTTTTAGAAATCTATCTTTATCACTATTACGGAAAAGTATAATTTTTTCTAAAGGGCAATTTAGAAGTTTTTTTTTTCTCATATTACTCTAATAAATTGAGCATACATTTGTTATGTGAAAGCAAGCTGGGGCAAAAACCCACAAAAAACTCACCTCAGATGGCAAGTAAGTAAAAGTTTTCATGAAAATGGAAGGCAGAGCCAAAGCACCACTTACACACGTCAGTGTACTAATAGTACTTCCTGCCATCACCTACAGCGTTTTACATCTCTAATGGAAATTGCATAAATTGACAAATTATTAATTCATGCAAGCCTTAGTAGAGAATGAAATCTCAGCTGGCTTACCATATTCCATGACATTAGTAAGCGATTCTGAAGTAGATTAGAGAGACTTTGGATAAGTGCATATATCTTATTTTAATATTTTTCAGCACCATTTTCCAAATTAAATTGAATATCAAAGTGGCCATGTTTTTACTGAATGGAATAAGGAATGGCTCTTTTGCATTAAGATTGGGAGAGAAAACATTTCTATTTAAAAAGCATTAGAGATGCAACGCGCTGCGTTTTTGAGTTGCATTCTATCAATTTATTTGACTTGGAATACAGCGATATATAAATGTTAGTAGTCACTAAGCACATGGCAAACAGGTGCAGCATGCTTTTCCAGTGGAGAGCTGAGATTTTTATGAGATCTCTCAGCTGGAGTGGCAAAGGAGCATGGGAAAATAAAGGAGAAATACCTGTCACCCACTCATTTTATTTTCAATTGTGGTATCTTGAAGGGAAAGAAATTACATAAAAATGAAATATCTGCCATGATTGAGATAGAGGCATTATATCCATGCCATTTGAATCTATTATCTTTACAATGAGAGAATTTTAAATACATAATAATATTTCTTATTATAATATATTCAGATAAACATGTTTCATGAGCTAAAATGCATTATATAATGTGCATGATAAACTACAACCTAAAAATACGAGTTTTTGTTTTTGTTTTCCCACTCTTTTCTTTGGTTGATGGGAATGCTGTTAACAAGCCTCATTCTCCTTCTCAGTACATCTTTTGATGAATGGTTAACTTGGTTAAGAGAAGGATGTTAGATTCCAGAAAAAGAAAAGAAAAAACAAAAACAAATCCATTTAGGACCTACATGGCACCTGGATTGATAATCCTGTTGTTTCAAATGAGCATCTGAAGTAGTGGCTCAATCATGTGCACCAAGAAAACAAACTAATAAAGAAAGAATCTCTTATAAAGAGACTTCAAAAGACAATTGGTTACAAAAGGGACAGACTACTAAGTTGAACAGAGAATTCAGAAGTCTTCTGGAAGGGCAGATACACTGGGATTTGAAGACTGTGATGAAATTATATTGTAAGAAGGAAAAATCATTCTTTAAAAAGTAGATTTGGGGAGCATGTATGAAGTGGCATAAACTAGTTATATATTGTGAGAAGGAAAGGGGAGAAATGCTATGATAAATTAAGGAAAAATGCTTGTCAGTGATGCTTATAAAAAGATTGGAAATCATAGAATGGAGGGGAGTAAGGGGCCAGAATGCTATCTCCTGCCTATAGCAACCCTCTTCTCTGATCTTACGGCCTACACCACAGGACAAACCCAAGATTGGGAAGGACCAATGGAGCCCGTAACTTTAATTAGCAAGGTAATGGACATGGACTTTGTCATTTTATTTGGAGCCTAATGTGGGACAAGTGGTTTTCAGAAAATAATGTCTGAGAACAACAGGCATGCAACTTCGACATGACAATAATTCTACCAAATTATAAATACATCTCTAATCTTTAGATGTAGATGAAATTATTTAATACCCAGAATGGGAGATTTCTTAAACTCCAGTTTTCCACCTCTTCTACAGAGTGATTCCGCTTGAAACTAAAGAGGATTTCCTTGATCCACACCAGATTCCTGTTCTCAAGTCAAAAAAGGAACCTTAGCGAAGGTAAAGCATCAAAAAGAAAGAGGAACCATGGGGCAATAGGAGAGAACAACCTGAGGAAAAGGAACTTCCAGAGTGTCATGGGATGATTTTGGTGGAGTGGCTATAAAGCAGCTAAACTAGAGGGATGATTATTTACTTTCCACCAGCAAGCCCGGTGTCCTCAGCTGAGCTGTGATGAAACAATCTCCAAAACGATTATGTGCATATCTTGATAAAAAAATGGAAAGCCCTTTCCCCACACTTCATCATCGTAAGCAAGGGGGAAACACCGCCAGCAGTGAAGAGATGTGGGCTAAGTGCCTGAAAAAATGTAATTGATCACCTTGACCTCTACATTGTCAAAAAAGAATTAGATATTCATTTTTTGAAATAAAGGAGTTTACAAAGTCATTACTCTGGAAGTAATAAAATGCAAGCATAAAAGCCAATTCAAACATTTACTGGAAAACTGTGAAAAGCCAGGCTGTGGGTACATAGCAGTAAACAAATGAGACATGGTCCTGCCTAGATGATGTCACGCCAGTGGAGATGTGCTCTGCGTGATAGTAATGGGATTAATAACATGGAGAAGAGGGAAAAGAAGGGAAAGAAAAGGAGGTATAAATTATAAAGCTATAAGATTGTAGGCCTTCTACTAGATGTTTCACAAGTCGAGCATCTGTTCCCTTAATAAATTCCCTTTAATGGTCTTATTCAACCAAGAATAGATGTTACTCTGAAAGATGGATAAACTAAAAAAAAATCATTAGTGTAAAAGTGAAACTAAATTTATTAATTCACAGTAAAAGGGCAACATATTGCCTGACATTCTTCTCTTTGCAGGCAAAGATTAGAACATGCATCTTTAACTTAGCGGTCTGCCTTCAAATGTTTCTACTACTAATGCACTGTGTAAGAATCCTACAGCAGAACTTACAACTTAACAGTAGAATCTGATAACTTCCATGTGTGCTGTCCCAGCCTTTACCCTATTATTGACACACATTTCACTTTTCCATGTTACAAAACCCACTCTACACTACACTACACTCTACACATAATAATATGTTTGTTTTAAGAAATCAACTACCTCTTAAAGGAATTTAAATAATAAGAAAATGTATCTATTTACCTATATATTTACTATCATTCATAGAAGGAGATTTAGGATTGCATATGGAAGGAAGGCTGTCAAACATCTGGCTTTATAATAGAGTATTCTGGATTTTCTGCGTAGGACCAAAGTAAGAACGAGGACCTTAGAAGGAGATAAAGGCAGAAAAGAGAGCCAGAGATATGCAGTGTGAGAAGGAATTGCCTGTTGGCACCAACTTTGAAGATGGGGAGAAAGGGACACGAGCCAAGGAAAGTGGGAAGCGTCTAGAAGCTGGAAAAGGCAAAACACAAATTCTCCTCTACAACCTCCAGAAAGAAATGCAGATCTGCTGCCATCTTCATATAGTTCATTATGACCCATGGAGGTCTCCTAACATACTGAACTGTAGGATAGTACATTTGAAATGTTTCCAGCCATTTATTCTGGGGCACTGTGCTGCAGCTGTCTCAGCAAACTAATATACTCCCTGTCCTTACAGTGGGAGACCCTCTCAGGGCCATCGACCGGGGAAAATCTAAGGTTCGTCTTCTTCATTTTCTGTTTCTTGGGGATAACTGTCCTTTGTTGCCCAATGTCCAGTGTGATGGAGATGGTTATTGCATTTATTTTATATGTATTTTTTATATGGCTTTACATTGTTTCAGATAGACCAGTAAATCCAGGCTCTACTACTCCATCTTGGCCAGAAGCATAATTCACCAACATATTTCTTAATGATAAAAAATTATTAGTAAACTCAAATCTGTTTTCTTTCTAGTAGAACAACTAGTTTTTAAGAGACTGATCAAGTTAGTCAACCTCGTTGTCCTTTAATTACTCTTCCCAAATGATGTTGGCTACAATAGTCTAGATAATTTGGGGTGAATAACTTACTTAGAAGTTATTTGTTCCCTAAGTATTGCTTAGTCATTACATCTTGCATGAAGATGGGGAAGATATGCTGTGTATTCCAATGCCAGTGGATGTCAATGAGAGGGTTGGGGGAAAGGAATGGCTGTCTCCCAGGAGGTCTGCAATGAGGCAATCACCTAAATTAATTTGCTGGGAGCCATAACCTGGCCTTATTTCAGAGAGCAGGAGAACTTGATAGTCAGCATGTGCACTTGTGCCCGTCTCTTAAGGAGAGAGTCACATTAGCCAAGACTCTGAGATTGATGTCTAAATTGAAAATGCCTTTCAATCTGTTACAAAGATAAATAGACTTAACAAGAAACCAGTCATACTATTTTTCCAGCACATTCTCTCCATTAAATCTACCTATGTAAACAAATTATCAGAATTCTCTTTAGTGATTTTAAACCCAGAATGGGGAAATGTTGGCAGGGGAGGGGTAAGCACACAATTCAAATATTTACAGGCATCAAGATAAAATATCCAAGTATATTTGACTCCAAGGAAGATAAATTTATCTCAGCAAGCAGACAGATCCAATATCTCTAAAGACTTCCTCCCTGAGTGCTGCCAAGTTTGCGCTATGAATTTTATTTTTCCTATGATTTTTTTTCAGAAAAATTACCTATTTTCGTTCTTTCCCTAGATAAGGTAGTGATCTTATTTTTCCCTCTTAGGAATCAGACATACTGGCTATTTATGTATTCCCAGGGGTAGTGGTAGAGCCTGGGGAAATAGGGAAAGACAAATTTCATTGTCTTGATTTTTGTCATTTTATATGAATTTAAGTGTCTAGGAATGGTGTCCCAGGGAGGAAAGGGTATAGCCCCATAGCCAAGGTCTGGTGGCATTGATTTCTGGTCCTCTGCCTCCCATCAAAGGTGAAACTGCCCCTAGAGTCTGTCTCTCGCCATTGTGCCCTTCCTGCACGCACACACACAACAGGGTACTGTGCGTCAAGCCCTGTCTTTCCCTGTAGGGCCTGTGCAGTGTGGAGAGGCAGCTAGGAGGGAGGAGCACGCAGCGGCCTCTGCGGGGGAGGCTATCCACGCTGCTCTCCAGTAAGCACTGGGAGCTGCTGTTCTCGCAGAACCAAGACAGGCACACACTCTGTTTTTCCGTTCTCTTTGGTGATAGGACAAAGTTCCATCCAGGTCAGTGCAGAGGAGAGGAAAAAACAATATACGAATCAGGCAAACTCACTCCTCACAACCATCTCTTCCCTGAGCCACTGATCTTCTCTGTTCAGGCTGCCATCACGTCCTTCCCACACCAGGTCACCTCCTCTCTGTCGCCCCAGGGCTCCCCTACATTTGCTGCCCCAGTTCCACGCCCTTCCCTCCCAGTCACAGTGATGGCTTTGCCAAATCCCCAGGTAAAGGGAGCCCCTTGTTTCCAGCCCTTGAACCCAACACCTTTTCCCCACACCCGCCATCCCCCAGTCAGTCAGTGAGCTGTCACCTCTTAGGTCCGGCACCAAAATTACCCTTTGCCACCCCCACGCCCCAGTTCATTCTCCATACGTGAGCCAGAGGGATTGCTGGAAAAAAAAAAAAATGTGATCGTATTGTCCACCCATTTGAAAGAAAACGTAATTATAACATTTTTAACCTGCCCACTTTTGGAGCCAAATCACATTTGCTCTACTTCCCCATCCCTGTGTCTTTTTCCACGAAGACTGGCTTTCATTTCTTTAAATATCCAGGTCTCCATCATGAATTAGGGAACTGATGTATGTTTTCTCTTTCCTGAACCAGTTTCTCTTGAATTTTACTTTATTTAAATCCCATCAGACCCACATTGATGGGTCTCTTGTATGCTTTCATAATCCTTCTAAGGGATTTCACAGCTTTAAATTTTGCATGTCTTTATGGAAATTTAACATAGAATATCCATCACCCCCCTTCATTTTCACCCAGTAAGTAGGCAGTGTGTCTGTTTTCACTCCTCATTTTATGCTTGGTAGTTAGCACATTACCGGCACACAGTAAATATTCTGATTTTACTTTTAAATGATGAAATACTTGGTAAAATTGAACTGTGTGTGTCCTCAGATTACTTTAAATGATTCAGTGGTAGTGTTTCCTTTACATGTGTTCTGAAATGCAGGATTCAGGGTATGCATTTCATTGGGCTGATATTTCAATTATCCTTTTACTACATAGTCCATCATTTGCTCTTTCAGACATAACTTTAAAGGCATCCTTCATTCTTCCTAGGAGAACAGAATTAAAATTTGATTTCACATGGAAAATTGTACTGTTTTCTATTTGTAGGAGACATTTCTTAACAATGAAGAAATTTTTATAATATGAAAATTTTACCATAAAATATTTAAACATTTCTATCTGTCATGTGTTGTGATAAGAGATCTGGCTGATATCATGACAACCTGTTGGCGCTGGAGGCATGAAGAGTAAATATATTTCAGTCTGTTGTAGCAGAAACAGAATCCATCTCAGGGGCTTACTCAGTTGCTCATATTTAAAGATAAAAATGTCCACATAGGGGCGCCTGGGTGGCTCAGTCGTTAAGCGTCTGCCTTCGGCTCAGGTCATGGTCCCAGGGTCCTGGGATCTAGCCCCGCATCTGGCTCCCTGCTCTGCGGGAAGCCTGCTTCTCCCTCTCCCACTCCCCCTTGCCTGTGTTCCCTCTCTCGCTGTGTCTCTCTCTGTCAAATAAATAAATAAAATCTTTGGAAAAAAAATGTCCACATATACTGTACACAGCATTCCTATTAATATTGTGTCCCTCGTGCTTTTTACTTAAATCCTTGCTATTCATCTAACCCAGGTGGGGCCGCATCTGCCCCGCCGGAGACTTTCTGGAGCATCTCAGCACTGGGCTGTCTCTCCACATGATGGGGGCAGGCCATGTTGCCAGTGCTAGGCACTTCACGCTCAACACATGCGTCACCGTGTTTCTTTTCCTTTTATGAACATGCCCTATCTCACAAACGACATTATGAAGCATTTCAGCTGAAAGATCTACTCTAACTGGGAGCCCACTAGACAGCATAGCATGAAGAAACAAGGGTACGCTGTTTGCATCTGACCTACCTGGACTTCAATTCCAATACTGCCCACTTGGGTTATATAAGCCTGAAACAATTATTTTACCACCCTGACAAGTTTCCTCATCTAAATGCATCCCCACATAAGAAGAGAAGATAAAATATGTAAGCCATTGTCATAATGCTCAATAAATGATATGCCTTCCTTTTTATA
Organism: Neomonachus schauinslandi; assembly: GCF_002201575.2. Lineage (NCBI taxonomy): Eukaryota > Metazoa > Chordata > Mammalia > Carnivora > Phocidae > Neomonachus > Neomonachus schauinslandi. Next base: position 6,617,785 of record NC_058416.1, read on the forward strand.
ATTGACAACATAATATAGAACATCGGTGAAAAGTTCCAAAAAGTAGATTTTGCCCAAAAAGCAAGACCATGACATTTTTAGGCTCCTCTGTGGTCAGTTACATTATAAAACTTATCTCACAGAAATCAATAGTTGTGAATAAGTGGTATTAGGTTATATTGTATGTTCTAGGGATAGCACATACATAGGTATTTTTAAAACCAGTATGCCGCGAAGATAGATTTCTTTTTTCCTTAAATATATTTGTGCAATTCCTTTTTCTTTAGAGCATTTAATTGTCTGCAAAGAAAAGAAATAAGCCTTAGCCTTTTGGATTTTCAGTGTAACCTTTACTGCTAGAAAATCTCTTGAAAGACACAGCCTCTTCTGCAGCAGGTGTGGTTTTAATGATGCTTTGAAGCCATATGTCAAATCTCATCACTTGCTGTGAGGACTGACATTTCTCTTGAAAGCCCCCAGCAATAGCAATGCAAGTTGTTGTGGGCATCTCACATAGCACAAACAACCAAAGCCAGCACATTTCTTTTTAGCATTCTCCAAGATCACATAGACAGTACCAGTTTACTATATTGCCTTTCAGAAAGACGCTTTATACATTCACAGAACATGAGTGGGGTACTTTTGCTTAGCAATTAATATCTGATAAGTGCTTTAAACCTTGGTCACTGTGTTCATTCACTTTTTTATTGCTCCTTCTACGTATTTCTTTTGTAAATGATCCTGTGTGGGTGTATAAAATAATAAAACATATATAACCTAAGCCAAATTTGAGAAGTTACAATTTCCTAATTGTATCTTGTTTCTGATACCAGAATATACATTTTCCACAGGTTTACTCATAAACTCTTTGGAAATCACAGGCAATTCAAATTAGAATAGTTTAAAATTCTATTGAGGGGTGCCTGGGTGGCTCAGTTCGTTAAGCATCAGACTTGGTTTCAGCTCAGGTCATGATCTCAAGGTCATGAGATCGAGCCCCGAGTGGGGCTCCATGCTCAGGACAGGGTCTGCATGAGATTCTTTCCCCCTTCTTCTCCCTCCCTCTCTGCTCCTCTCCCTCCTCGCTCTCTCTGTCTCTCTCTCTAAAATAAATAAATAAAAATCTTTAAAAAAATAAAAGAAAATAAAATTCTATCAAGTCAAAGCTCCATTTTTAACGGGTGGGATGTGGAGGAACTATTTGAAAGAAATATTCTCTTTTTAGACCACTAATGCAACTATGCTAAAGCACACTGAGAGGTCATTTAAGAGTTTTCCACTTTTGTTGCCAAACTGGGTTGGGACCATAAATCCAGGGAATATTTTATGAATCGGAGTACACAAGTGTCCAGGCAGGTACTTTACTCCCAAATACCCTCAGGAAATGTCCTCAGAATAGGGACTTCCACATGACTAAGTTTCTGTTTGCATGCAGAGTAAATGTTTTCTTTAACAACTCACCCTAAAGTCTGGAGTCCTCTTTTCATTTCTAAAGTAGTCACTAAGGAATCCACAGTCTTAGTAGGTTTCCCAGTTGTTAGATGACGTATTATTAAAGAAGGTTATGGAAATTTTGTATTCTTTGGGTAAATACCTAGTAGTACAATTGCTGGGTTGTAGGGTAGTTGTATTTTCAACATTTTGAGGAGCCTCCATACTGTTTTCCAGAGTGGCTGCACCAGCTTGCATTCCCACCAACAGTGTAGGAGGGTTCCCCTTTCTCCGCATCCTCGTCAACACTTGTTGTTTCTTGTGTTGTTGATTTTAGCCATTCTGACTGGTGTGAGGTGGTATCTCATTGTGGTTCTGATCAGCATTTCCCTGAAGAATATAAAAATACTAACCTAAAACGATACATGCACCCCAATGTTCTTAGAAGCATTATCTACAATAGCCAAATGTTGGAAACAGCCCAAATGTCCACTGACTGATGAATGGATAAAAAAGATCTGGTATATATACACATTTATGTATATATAATGGAATATTACTCAGCCATTAAAAAGAATGAAATCTTGCCCTTTGCAGTGATATGGATGGAGCTAGAGAGTTTTATACTAAGTTAAATAATAGGAGAAAGACATATACCATATGATTTCACTCCTATGTGGAATTTAAGAAACAAAATGAACAAAAAAAGAGAGACAAACCAAGAAGCAGACTCTTAACTATAGAGAACAAACTGATGGTTATCAGAGGGGAGGGGAGTGGTGGGTGAGTTAAATAGGTGATGGGGATGAAGGAGGGCACTTGTGATGAGCACAAGGTGATGTATGCAAGTGTTGAATCACTATATTGTACACCTGAAACTAATATTACACTGTATGTTAACTACCTAGAATTTAAATAAAAGCTTAAAAAAATAAAGAAGGTTATAGAAAGTCACTCATTTATGAGGATTCAGTAAAATCTATTGAGTGTTTCATGTATAAGCATCTATAATGAGCAGTGTGTCATTATTCGGTATGCATTATACTTTAAATTTCCCAACATTTCATCATAAAAACCTTGAAATAGAAAATCTGCAGGAAAAATATAGTGAATATGGATACAAACATTACCGAATTTCTACAACAATCACTTTATCTTGTTTACTGCATATATATCTATCCCATCCTATATTCATACATTAATGCTTCTTATTTCTAAGATAGTCACCCTGTACCCTTTCATACTTTATCATGTATGCTACAAACTAGAGTTCAATATTTGTTTATGCTCAGTTAACACTTACACAATTGGAATTCCTTGGGAAAGCTGAAACTTCAGTATGTTTTATACGGTCACATTTAATACATTAACCTTGACACAAAAATCCTACAGAGAATAACAGCAAAGCAAATACAACAATATTTTCACTTTCCAAGAATACAACTACTTGTTGCAGATACTTCAGGTGGGTAAGGATGAGATGATATTAGCAAAACAAATGGAGAAGTTGTTGTCATTGGCTAAACTTCATAGCAATGGAGATGGTGAACCAGTTCTAGGTACTCTGGAGATGCGCTAAGAATAAATTACATTTGACTCTATCTGGCAAATATGAATCCTGGCATATTTTTCTTACCCTCAGCCTCATGAGTTAAGAGAAAGGAAAGATTCTGGGTCACTATATCATCATTCTCTGACATAGGGATATGATGCCTTCCTCCGTTCTCCATGATTGGCAAGGGAAAAATATGAACACTGATGAACATTTGGGAAAATAAAAAAATGATCAAGAGTGTTTCATTCTCTCCTAATCTTTAACTTCATCCATGAGGCAAAAATAGACCATAATCTTGGGAAAATTTTCTGCCAGATTCTCTTTTTTATTTTATTTCTTTAACTTATTTTTTTAGAATATTCTTTTTTTTTAAAGATTTTATTTATTTATTTGACAGAGAGAGTGACAGCGAGAGAGGGAACACAAGCAAGGGGAGTGTGAGAGGGAGAAGCAGGCTTCCCGCGGAGCAGGGAGCCCAATGTGGGGCTTGATCCCAGGACCCTGGGATCATGACCCAAGCCGAAGGCAGACCCTTAACGACTGAGCCACCCAGGCACCCCCAGATTCTCTTTTTTAAAAAATGAAGCTATGTGCCTATGTATCCCTCACTGCTTACCCCTTCCTTGCTTCTCCTCCCTCAAAGCAGAGCATCAGCCAAATTTAAATAAAGGAAATCCTTCATTCCTTAAATAAATCCCCCCCCCTCTCAATACTTCTTAATCATCTGGTGGAAAATGAAAACAGTTTATGGTAAAACTATCTCATTCATTGTCTATGTCAGGAAAATAATTCTTAGACTAGTTTTGTAGCTATTCCTGTGACGACTTGTTAGTAGGTGGTTTCTTTTCTTTTGTCCATGTCATCATTGTGACCAGCATCCATCCATTGCCAAGATCCCCTCATAGGCGGATATTTTCACGGGGTTTTGTGTTTTGTTTGGGTTATTGCTTTGTACCCGTAAACTAGTCAAGCCTTCAAAAATCACCCTGCAGGAAAAAGGAGCAGAGAAAAAGGCTGGTGTTTCTGGCAGGGTACAGAGCAATGGGCAGGAGTGATGCCTAAGGCAGAAGCCAGAGGAAAGCAGACAGCAACCATGGTCACCCTGGTCAACCCTTTTGAATGGGTGAGCCTATCAGTAATTCAGGATTACCTTCTCCATGAGTAATATCTTTTTTTTTTTTTAAACAAAAAATGTTTTCTTTCTCTTCTTTGAAAAAATGTTTCTGCATTCCTCTGAAATGGAAGCACAGACATGCCAACTATATACTAAGAAGCAAACAAACAACCAGAGTGAAATGATGGTTTAAACAGAATGTGCTTTTCATGAAGTAGAAAGTAAAAAAGGAACATCGAAGAAGTTTCACCTTGCCATTTAAATTAAACTGAAGATAAAATGAGAAAAAAAACACCTCTGCGGAGACTGTGAAATACAGACTTTTTAATATGAAAAGCCAGCATAATTTTTGCTTATCTTTTATGCATGCTTTAGGCCATAAATTGATACAGCTTTATCTATGATTTTAAAAATTTATGATTCAATTTTGAAGAAATTGAATAGTTAGCATCTATACAATGATACTTACTCATCACTATTCTAAGATATTTTTATATCATTTTGATACCCAATCTGAAGTAAAAATTGTCTTCCTTAATTCCATAATTTTGGATGACTGTGAAAAATTGACATTTATCCCTCGCCAGAATCTTAGAAAAGAATATCTAAGTGATTCTCAAAATAGTTTAAAGTCATAAAATGTAAACCATAGAGAAATGAGTCTAGAGAACCTAGTGGTATATAAGGAAAGGATGTGTTTGCAATTACAAAGCTATGGAATAACAACATACAGGCTTGCCAAATTGAACAGAAACTTCATTGTCAGCGTTCAGGAGGGGATCAGGTCAAATATTCACCCACCCCCCACCCCAAGCCCAAAGCGTGGAAGTCTTCTCTGTGCTCGCACTCCTCACACTCACTGTGCCAAAGACACCGAGCTTCTTGCAATTTCTCCGTTTGCCCTGTGCTTGCTTCCTTCAATGCTTCTGTCTAGGACCTTTGAGAAGGTGAGGAAACTGGACACAGAGCTTTGAGCCACAACATGAGTCGGAAGTCAAATGCTTGACAATCCTACTACAGGGATTGTCAGAAGAAATGTATTATTTATTATTATTATTATTATTATTATTATTATTATCATTATTTTATCTTAAACCTTAACTTTAAAGTTAATTACTCTGAAAAAATTTCCAGCCTAGTGGAAAGGCGTCACGTCAGGAGAGAAAGAGAAAGTGGGGACTGCACAGAATTCAGAAACTGCTGACAGAAAATCCATAGAAGGACAACACATATCATCTGGCCACAAAAGGGCTACACATCCTATAGAAAGAGGTTAACAAGTTAATGTCACCAGGAAACATAAAACGGACACAAATGAAGCTGGGACAGACTCTTCAGTTCCTTATCTAGAGAACTGTTTCTGACCCTTCCCCCTTCCCCCTTCCCTTCAAATGTATACTTCCATTCATAGCCAGCTAGTCCTGAACCGGATTAAAAGTAACCCATCCACCAATGTCCTAGTGTTTAACTTTTGCCCTGTGGGTCTTTTGGTCCATGTGGCTGACGTCTTTTTTCTCCCAAAAGATAAGGTTCTGCCTAATGATGAGAAAGTGTCACATGCTTCTGTTCAGGAAGGAGAAAGGGAGGATGTGCGCCCTGAACTTAATATTCATTCTGTTAATTCCAAATGGCCCTCCCTACCTGGTTAAGACCTTCCTCATCTTCCAGACTATAGGTAACGACATTCAGCACCCACTCTAACTGTATCATCTTAAAATCTATACTACTCACTACAGTGGAATAAATCATCCAAAAGCAAAATATCATATGGCTGTTTATAAACACTTCAATGAATCCATATGCTATAGGGCACATTCACAGATCATTAATAGGGGAAAAATAATCCTACTGTGGACTACCCATTATATGGCTCTCACTGGTGCCAGTTTTCACTTTCATTTTAATTTACTTGATTATTAATGAAGTTGTGCACATTCCCTTTTCAAGGTACGTCTTCAAGCTTTGCATCTATTTATTTATTAAACAGTGTTTTTAAAATGGGTTTTAGGAAGTCTTTATGTATTCTGGGCCACAACTTTAATTGCATACATGTGTGCACATATCTTCTCACAGCTAATGTTTTGCTTTATCACTCTCTTAACAGTTGCTTTTAATGAGCAAAACTTAATTTCAATATACTCCAAATTATCAATCATTTCCCTTATATTAGAAGGTACAATTTAAAAAATCTTACCCTGAGGACAAGAAGTTTTTCTTCTATATATTTTTCTAGAGGTCTTTTATAATTTAAACCTATAGTCAACTTGGAATTAATGTTACATATGGTAGGAGGACAGCACCAAAATTTCTATTTTTTCCAACCAATCAGTACCAAGTACTGAAAAGAGTGTTCTTTCCTCATTGTTCGGTGGGGCCATGTGTGTCAAGATAAAGTTCCTATGTATGTGTGCCTCCTTCTGGAGCCTTTAATCTGTCTCATTATTTGTGTCCCTCGATCCCTGTGTCAGTACCAGATTCTCTTAAACGATGCAGGTGCACAAAACTCTTGATACCTAGAAAACATGTCTTGTCTTCATCTTTAATTGTCTTGTCCAATGTTGGTTCCTTTCACTGCCATGGAAACACTGCATTCTGTTGGGGGGAAAATAACCATCTGGAATTTACATTTGTTATTTGGTATAACACTAAATTTCTGGAGTACATTTTCATGAGAATTGACTGTTTAAATAAAACATGGAGTCTTCCAATCCATCAGCACAATCCATCCATCCATTTATTTTTTTTCCTCCCTACATAACTGAGTTTTCTGAGCAAAAATATTGTCCATGATTTATGCATTTATTACTAGGAATTTGATTTTTATGGTGTTGTAAATGGTAAAATATTTTCTCATTAGTTAATTCTAATATAAAAGTGTATAGAAATCAGTACACTGTACACTGTTTTTGTACAATGATTTTGTATCTGACAACCTTACTCAGCTCACTTACTAATAATTTGTACAATATTTTAAATTTTCTATACAACCAAATGTCTACAAAGATTAACATTTTTTTGGTCTATTTTTGTTCATTTTATACTCTTTTGATTTATCACATCCTCTAGAAACTCCATAAACTTAAATACAGATAATAAGACCAAGCATCTCCATCAACAGTTCAACATTTAGTATGCCATCTCCTATAGTTTTTTGTCTATATTTTTTCAGATTAATGATTCCCCTTTTTCATTTGTTAGAATTTTCATATCACAAATTTACTTGCAACTATATGATTTTTTCTTTTTTTTCTGTTAGAGAATTACATTGATTTTAAACTTTTTTTCTGAACATTTCCAACATCCATAAAAGTACAGATAATGGTTCAACGTATTGCTGTGGAACCATCACCTGATTCAACAACTACCCACACATAGCCAATATTATTGTATCTATCCTCCCCCATCTTCCAATGATTAATTTGCAGTACTCCCCAATTCCATTTTTGTACCTGCAAAAGTTAATAATCATGATCTAATATCATAAAAACTAATCTTCAGTTCCCCTCAGTGTTCCTCAATATATTTCCTCCAATAAATAATACCTATTTATTTTATGATTAGTTGATGCGAATTTTAATCCAAACACCTTCACAGTGTGTTTGGTTCATACACATCGAAGTCTTTCAGTCTATAACCCTTCCTTCTTTCCTTCCTTCCTTCCTTCCTTCCCTCCCTCCCTCCTTCCTTCTTCCCTCCCTCCCTTTTTTCTTTCTTTCTTTCTTTCTTTCTTTCTTTCTTTCTTTCTTTCTTTCTTTCTTTCTCTCTCTCTCTCTCTCTCTTTCTTTCTTTCAACACATTTTGGATCTTGCTGATTGTTTCCTTGGTGTTACTTAACATGTTTTTCTGACCCATATATTTCTGTTAAAGTGCTATTTAGATCTAGAGGTTTCATCAGATTCAGTTTCTTATTTTGGCAAGTCCTATACTTCCTGGTATAACACATTGTAAACATAGAATGTTTGGTAGTCACTATTTTTTGATATGAAAATCAGTGTGTTCAGGGATTTTGAGACTAACACATCCAAAAATTCACTATCATTTTTTTTTCTTTTGTTACCTATTGATTTCAATAGTTGTTTGCGATCATTGCCTTGAAATGTTATTTAGCAGTTCATTATAAAATAGTGACATTATAATTCTGGCAGTCTTCATCTACTGTTTGGTAGACCTAGGGTACAGTTTATGCAGAAAATACAAAATATTTTCATTTTGTGGTTTTCATACAATGATTAGCTTTCATAGCATCCTCTAAGTTTCATGTAAGAGTACAGTCTCATGCATTCTATCCTGTTTGGCAAGTTTAAACAAATTGCAGCTATTTTCTTTTTTGATGCTTAAATTACCCCAACTTTGTTCAGTGGAATCCTGTTATACATATACCTTATCTCCTGTTTTTTTTTTTTCAGTCGTCATATTTTATTATGTTAAATTTTTATTTAAAATTGACTTTTATTAGTTTTACCTAATAACCAGCTCGTAACTGCCAGGGAACCCAGAATCATTATCTACTCCTCCCAGCCAAGGAGGAAATTGAAACACGTTTTTAGTGTTATTTTCTATTTCATTAATTTGTTACCTTTACAATTCCCTGTCTTCTATTTCTTATGAGTGTAATTACGTTCTTTCTCTATTTTCCTGAGATGGAATTTAAGATCATTAATTTTTAGCTGTTCTTCTTTGATGATTTTGAAGCTATATATGTTCCTCTAGGGACTGCTTTAAAATCATCCTACAAAGAATATATTTTATTATTTTTAAATTAATAAACATTTTAATTACCATTACTTGTTCTTCTCTGGCCCATAAATTACTTAGAAGTATGTTTCTTAATTATTAAACATATAAGATTATCTCATTTTCCATTACTGATTTTCAACCTATTTATATTATGGTCAGAGTAAATTTTCTGTGTAACTCAGTCATTTAAAATTTGTTGAAGTTTGTTTCATGACACTAGCATATTATTAGGTTTCTTATATAATCCTTAGGTTCTTAAAAATAATGTGTATTTGGGGCTGTTGTGGTGTTTTATGTATGTCAAATCTATCAAAAATGGCATGTGAGTGGGCGCCTGGGTGGCTCAGTCGTTAAGCGTCTGCCTTCGGCTCAGGTCGTGATCCCAGGGTCCTGGGATCGAGCCCCGCATCGGGCTCCCTGCTCTGCGGGAAGTCTGCTTCTCCTTCCCACTCCCCCTGCTTGTGTTCCCTCTCGCGCTGTCTCTCTGTCAAATAAATAAAATCTTTAAAAAAAAAAATGGCATGTGAGTTGCTTCATTGCTGTGTAATACTTTTTCATATTCAGTCAGCTTTTGAAAGAAGTATGGTGATATTTACTTATAAATTTTGGATTTGACAATTTTCTTTTTATTTCTTTTTTATCATATGCAATAGAGATGTTATTAATTGCATGTAGATCTGTAATCCTACAAATTTCCTGTGAATTAAAACTTATATCATAACGACCTTATCATTAGTAATCCTATCTGCCATTAAACACTTATTGGCATTAATACCGTGATATGAGGTATATTTTGGTTATTATATGCATGTTATTTTTTTTAGTCATCGACTAACTGTCCAAAAATTTGTATTTTATGTGTCTCTAATAACCAGCATTTGGTTCTTTTTTGTACTCAAGTCTGATCATTTAAGACTTGGTTTGGAGAATTATCCCAATTATATGTAATGTAATTGCTCATAGATTTTTTAAAATTTCTGTTACTCTTTATTTTATGATTTCATTTGTATTATACTTTTTAAATACCTTCTTTCACGCTTTCCTTTCTGATCTGATTGTGTGTGTTTTGTTGCCCTATTTCCCTGTCCTACATACACAGTTACAATTATTTAAATGGTTACCCAGATTTTCCAACACACTTCATTAGTAGTCAAAGTCTAAAATAAAGTTTTACTCTTATCGATCCTTGTCCAGGAAAAAGACTTTAGAACTCTTTAAATGCATTTATCTTTATATGAACATATACATAATCATCACTATTTATTCATATATATATATATATACATATTTAAAGCCTAACAAATGGTATTATTTTTCTCATGCCTTAAAGAGGGCCTCTAGAATTTCCTTTAATATGAGAATGCTATTGATGAATTATTTATCAGTTTTTTGTCAAAAATATATATGTAAAACATCTCTGGTTGCCCTCGGTCAGAGGGTTGCTCCAGGTTACTTTATAGAGTATTGATAGAAGTAAAGTTTCAACATGTCCTATTAATATGAATTTCTGAGTAAATGAGCAAAATCACAAAATTCTCTAACTATTCTCAAATTCCCTATTATTAAAATCAGTATTTGTTGATTTTCCTAAAGAAATCCTTTAGGATTTATAAAAAATTATAACCTCAAAATAATTTATAAGACAGTATGTCCATTTGTCTCTGATAATTCAGATTTCTCCTGTTTATTTTTTTTTTAAAGATTTTATTTATTTATTCATTAGAGACAGAGAGAGAGAGAGGCAGAGGGAGAAGCAGGCTCCCAAGGAGCAGGGAGCCCGATGCGGGACTTGATCCCAGGACCCTGAGATCATGACCTGAGCCGAAGGCAGACGCTTAAGGACTGAGCCACCCAGGCGCCCTCTCCTGTTTATTTTTTGTTACTTTCTTCTACTGGTCTTTCACAGGTTACACTTAAAATGCTTAAGCTTTTGCTTCTTCAATTGATGATGTCTCGAAAAACCCATCCTAAGCTGAAAATACTGTAAATTGAAAATGCATTTAATACACAAAACCTACTGAACATTATAGCTTAACCAAGTCTACCTTAAACGTGTTCAGAACACTTATATTAGTCTGCAGTTGGGCAAAACCATCTAACACAAAGCCCATTTGAAAATAAAGTATTGAATATCTCATGTGATTTACTGAACACTGTACTGAAAGTACAAGACAGATGGTCATGTAGGTGCAGAATGGTTGTCAGCATACTGGTTGCTGACCCTTGTGATCGCTGGCTGACTAGGGGCTGTGGTACTGCCCAGCATCACAGAGAGGATCCTAGTGTATATATTGCTAGGCCAGGAAAGGATCCAGATTCAAAATTTCAAGTACACTTTCTACTGAACATAGATTGCTTTCAAACCATTGTAATGTCAAAAAATCTTAAGTCAAACCATCTTAAGTCAGGAGCATCCATGGTTTAGTTTCTGGCTAAATGCTCTCTGAGAAGCCTGAAAAGGAAACACTCTTCCTCCATTGTCATGTCTTTTTTTTTTTTCCTTTAGGAAAACATTGATTTTTCTCAGTAGTGTCCCTAATAGAAGCATGTTCTCTTTTTGTTTATTTCCTTGTTGATACACTGTACTATTGTCATTGTGAATTCCAGTACTGCTCTGGGAATAGCTAGCAGCTGCCACTGCAAACAGCAGTGAGGACTGGTAAGAGTCTAAAAGCTGTTTCCTAAAAATGAATTAAAAGTAGGCATTAAAAGTGTTGGATCATGACAGATGGTAGCTACCCCTGTGGTGAGCACAGCACAGCACATAGAGAAGTTGAATCACTGTTGTACACCTGAAACTAATGTAACATTGTGTGTCAACTAGACTCAAATTAAAAAATTAAAAAGCAGGGTGCCTGAGTCAGTTAAGTGTCCGCTTCAGCTCAGGTCATGTTCTCAGGGTCCTGGGATCGAGCCCCCTTTTGGGCTCCCTGCTCAGTGGGGAGTCTTCTTCTGACCTCGCTCTCTGCCCCTCCCCCCCCACTCATGTTCACTCTCTCTCTCTCTCTCTCAAATAAATGTTAAAAAATTAAAAAGCAACAAAAAAACACCAAAACAATCAAATTTAAAAAAAAAGACAAAAAAAGTAATAGACCAAATGACAATTATCCATCATAGGAAAATTCCAACATTGTATTCCAATTAATTAAAATATATTTTGTATTTATCAGTAAAGAAATATCCTGTGAGCAAATGTGTTAAATGTTTAAATGCATGCATGTAATTCTGATACATCATCTTGTGGTAAGAATTCTAGCACAAAAGGAAAGCATACATTTTGACTTCTTGTAACTTCCTTAAAATACAAAAACATTGGGGCACCTGGGTGGCTCAATCGATTAAGCGCCTGACTCTTGTTTTCTGCTCAAGTCATGATCAATCGCAGGGTTAGGTGTTCCAGCCACCGGTGCGGTTCCACAATCAGCGGGGAGTATGCTTGAGATTCTGTCTCTCCCTCTCCCTCTGCCCCTCCCTCCACTCACTCTCACTCAGAAATGGATTAATAAATCTTTAAAAAAATAAAAACCGTTTTCTGTATGGCCAACAAAAGCTTGCATCTAATAGTATCCACTTTTAAATAATCCAAAAGAAAAGGAGAATTCCATAAGTGCTACTGTAAACATGGGTCTGTTTTTGGTAGTTGATCTCCCCATTACAAATGTCTTTTGTAAAACACTGCCCACTTCCATCTTCCATAGGAAGCTGTGTGCACACCACATGTGTGTGTGTGTGTGTGTACACTTTCTACTGAAGTTCTCTTGAGAAATTACTTTTAGATCATTAAGGAAAATCAACATTCTAAACTTCAGCCACTATTTCATATAAATTAGCTTTATTCCCATTGTTCTAGACATAATTCCCAATAATCCTTTTTTGATTTTTGCTATATATCAGTGTCTGATAAGTTGCTGAACTTGCAAGAGCTGTAGCTTTTTTTCCCCTCAAAATCAATTCAGTTCAATTCCATTCGATATTTACTGAGTGCCTACATTAAAGCGTAAGTCAGCTCATGTCATTCCTCTGTTCAAAACACGTCGATATTTCTCATTTCACTCAGGGTAAAAAACAAAACTATGATATGAACCTGTGAGACTCAGTGTCACCCTGCTGCCTTCTCTCTCTTTGCCTGGCCCCTAACTAACCGTATCCCAGGGTCCCTAGAATCCTTGTTGTCATTCCGACATACAAGTCTCCCACATAAAGTCTGTGTTTTTTGGTTCTTATTATCTATCCTCAATATTTGCATGATTAACCTTCTTATTTCCTTTTTCTTAAGGCAAATACAATTTTTTAAATTTAGTTTCAATTAGTCAACATATAGTACAGTATATTACTTTCAGATATAGAGTTCAATACTTCATCAGTTGCATATAACAACCAGTGTTCATCACCCTCCTTAATGCCCATCACCCAATTATCCCATCCCCCCACTCATCTCCTCTCCAGCAACCCTCAGTTTGTTTCTTATATGTTAGAGTATCTCATGGTTTGTCTTTCTCTCTGATTTCTTTCCATTCTGTTTTTCCTCCCTTCCCCTATAATCCTCTAGGTGTTTCTTATATTTCACATATGAGTGAAACCATATGATAATTGTCTCTCTCTGGTTGATTTATTTTTCCCAGCATAATACCCTCCAGTTACATCCATGTCAATGTAAATGGTAAGTATTCATCCTTTCTGATGGCTGAATAATATTCCCTTGTGTATATACAGTACATCTTTGTTATCCATTCATCTGTTGATGGACATCTCAGCTCTTTCCATAGTTTGGCTATTGTGGACACTGCTGCTATACACATTGGGATGCATGTGCCTCTTTGGATCATTACATTTGTATCTTTGGGGTAAACACTTAGTAATGCAATTGCTGGGTCAAAGAGTAGTTCTATTTTTAACTTCTTGAGGAAGCTCCATATTGTCTTCCAGAGTGGCTGTATCAGCTTGCATTCCCAACAACAGTGTAAGAGGGTTCCCCTTTCTATGCATCCTCGCCAATGTTTCTTGTTTCTTTCAAATAATTTCCAAATATCACCTCTGCAAGGCCAGTCCTGAGCATCATGTTTAAAAGTGTAACTAAAATACTCTCTCCTAGACATCTGCAACATGAATGAATGAAACAGTTTAGGATCCCTGCTTTCTTGGAAGTCAGAGGGGAGGTGGTGATCTGGTAGACAACAAGCATTAAACATTGTAAATAAATAAATTGTAGGGAGTGTTAGTATGAGAACAGGCAGTGGAGAGGAGATACAGTGAAACAGGTGGAGGATGTAGGGTCCTGGAAGCAGGGGTGAGAGGAGAACACAGGTTTCCATTTTAAATAAGTGATTTAACATATTAAATGAGATAATCTCACCATTTCTTTCATATATATAATATTTGAAAATTTGGCATTATAGTTATATTGTAAATGCGTAAGATCCGCACCTATTTCCGTGAAGATATGTGTCACAATTAAATAAAAATCCTGGAAACATAATTAAGTTATGCTTCACTTTAACATGTTCCTCTTCCTTCCTTCCTTTCTTTTTTTTTAAAGATTTTATTTATTTATTTGGGAGAGAGAGCATGAGTGGAGGGGATGTGGGGGAGGGGCAGAAGGAGAGGGAGAAGCAGACTCCCTGCTAAGCAGGAATCCTGATGGGGGGCTTGATTCCAGGACCCCAGGATCATGACCTGAGCTGAAGGCAGACACTTAACTGACTGAACCACCCAGGTGCCTCAACATGTTTCCTCTTTCTTAAACTTTTCTTAGTTTACCCATATTTTATTGTTTATTTCTTTGGGAAATTAAGTGGTTTTATTTATTACTCTATTAAGTAGTTTTTTTATTATTATTTATTTGTTAGTTTTATTTACTTAGTAATTATTTACTATTTTATTATTTATTATTACTATTTCATTGACTTACATTTTGAAGGGAAATATGGCATTGCCTAAGGAATGAGCATAATGGGAAAAGATGAAGAGGTTGTGTTAGTTACCAAGAAATGCACAAGAGATGTTCCAGCTTATTCTTTCAGAAACCAAATAACCACATCCATGCCCTTGACTTTCCAGCCAGGTGGAACTACTCATACGTGGTGTGCAGAGCTCTAGCTCATATAAGTGCTGGAGTATTCTGGTACATTCAATGTAGTTTGAGATAAATAATATTTTCGATCTACTATAAATTGTCCTTATTTCTGTATCTTACAATGTTATAACTGGAATAATCTTCTTCTATGGTGGAACTTTAAAATACTTTCTCCTCTTTTGAGTAAAACCATTTACAAACCCCACCCTGCCCCAAAGCTACCTGACGAATTAGAACAAAACAGTATTTGTGGCAATATCAAAAATGAAAAACACTATCTATATAGTGTTTCTTAAGTAAAGTCTTAAACCTTAATACATTTTATATTATAAAATAAAGATAATTACTATCAAAATATAGAATCGCAGCTGCAATCAGATGCAATTTAACACAAAGATTAACTGTTACAAATAAAAGTACTGGTTGGACCAGCTACATAATCTGTCTGATTACCATCAGAGATTTTTTTTCAGCCAGCTTCATAAAATAGGGACCACGAAGGAATTTTAGCCTTAAAGCCAGGTAAATTGTGAATATACCATTTAATAAAGTTTTAAAATAAAATAAAAGAGTTTAAAGAGTTTTAAAAGGGCTAATTGCAGGCATACTGTAATCTCCCCCAAGAGTAGCCAACGATAACTAAGGCACTCATGAAAACAAAAAGATCTTGCTTCACCAGATGTCAACAGACCATCATAAATGCACAATCTTTAATACTGTGAGGAATTGGTTCCAGGATAGACAGAGTCAGATTGGCTCCAGGATAGACAGGAGACCCCAGAAGCAAGCACTCACGCATACTCATGTGACATGACACAAAGCAGTGTGGAACGGAAGGTCTTGTTCAACTGCAAGTTCAAGTTCAGAAGGAGAAGGTATGAAAAAGAAACCGGTATATTACATCAAACTCTACAAAAATTATTTCCAGACAGACCATCAGTTTCACCATGAAAATCAGGTGGATTACATAGAGAATTTAAGAAATTAACTTAGAGTTTCTTAAGCACTTCTTAAGTCTCACATAAAAAACTTTACCAGTTAATGTAATATAGATAAATTGGACTGTATTAAATTCGAATTTTTGTCCATCATCATTTAAAGAGTAAAAAAGCAGGCCGCACATTGGAAGTTAGTATCTATAACACATACAATCAATGAAGGGCTGAGCCTATAATATATACAGAACTAAATCCCAATCAGATAAAAGGCCCACACCAAAACATATGCAAGAGACTTGGATAGGTAGGGCAGAAAGCACATTTCAGTAGATAATGAACACTGTTCACTTGGCAACATGGGTTGTCATGTTAGGAAGTGGTTTCTCCTCACACTCATTGCAATGATGACACTAAAGCAAAAAACAACAAAATGGAGATAGATACAGAGAGATAGGTATGTTTATCTATCTATATAAATACACAGTTACCTATATCTAGATATAGATGTAGAATAGGTAGAGTGTGTGCATGTGTGTTATCTCCAAGAGAAAAAAACAATTGTAAATTCCACTCAGCAGACATACAGCATCGTGACCTCTTAAGAGTTAAATAAAATTGGGAATAATTACAAAAATAGAAGGCAAGATAAAAACTCACCATTGATATTTTTAGACAACTTACCTCTAGACCTAAGGGGAAACAACATAGAACATCTCGAATATTTGGAATGTATCATAACTCACTTAAAATAGTATTATTGTATCTGTAGATATTAAAGTGTAAGAATCAAATTATTTTGGTACTAGAGTTTAATTAAAACAAAACCATTATTAACCCTGTCAGGTGTTATTATTGTTAGTATTACTATTTTTCAATTTGATAGAAAAAATAACAGTAAAAATCCAATGAACTTCCCTTTTATGCACTTGATAGTCACTTAATGGTATTTTTAGTAATCATTATTTGAATTGTAGGTTAATAATTATGATCATCGGCCACAAAAACTTACTAATGAGCTATTCCAGTTCAGGCAATGCAAAATAAACATTTTAAAACGTAGACTGCTTTATTTAGCTTTCAAAATAATCTAGTGAATTAGATCATTTTATTATGGATCCAAATTTTTATTTATAGTAACTATGGTAAAATCTGCATTTTGAGTGACCAAAATTTAGAATAGTGTGAACTCAGAGGCCAGAGATATAATTACTATATCATACTACTTTCCATTGATTGTATTTCTATTGCTATCAGATAAATGATTTTTTTTTCTTTTTAACTTAAGGTATTAGAGATTAGAAATCACATCTTTGATTTTCATATTAGCTATATATATTTTTCAACTTGTTTTTTTCTGTCAATTTTGTATAAAGTGCTTGACTTTGAAACAATGATGTCAATGTCTTCTCAGCTTTTTTCTTTTAATCGTTTTATTTCAAATGAAAATAATGGTGGGAGCTCCTACAATTCTGTTAAGTACATGACTTGGTTTCACGCTTTCTGATAGAAGAGGTGATGCACATAAAGCCTTTCATCTGAGCATTAGGGATATTGTAAGAATTCAGTGACCACACGTGCATGAGGCCCTTTTAATAGTGTCTGGGCAAAGTCACTGCTTCATAAATGCTAAATATGCCTCTGAAGCACTCACCATAGGAAGCCACATGGCCCATCTAAGGATGGGCAGCTTCATTCTCTCCAGGAAAAATAGGGACTGGGCTTTTGAGTTCCGTAACAGTTGTGTTCTTTGATATCATACAAACCATCTGTGCTTATGGAAAAAAGTAAATTTTCTGAAATGTATTATGAAGAAAACGAAAATTGCTTGAAATTTAATTATACTGAATGAATGATGCTCTTTTCACATGTATTGTTTATACACCTATATAAGGGTACACATAGACAGGTAGATAGGAGTTGATAGATAGATAGACAGACAGATAGGCAGACAGGAAATGTAATTTCCAAATTCTTTTTTACCATACTATGGATTTTTCCAGCAGAGAATTTCAGGGCAGTTGAAAAGTCAGTTACAATGTTTAAACTTTTAGTCTGACTGGTCCTCAGTTTCCCCCACACATCCAGTGCTTACTTAGTCCCTCTTTCAAGATCCCATATCTGACCATCAACCCACCACGTGCCCCATGCAGCCACCTGGGTCTCAAGTTCCCTCTGTGCAGAATGCACCAAGGTCTCAGGTTCGGAGACAGTGAGTCTAACAGTGTGCTGGCACCACAGTGGGCAATTGCCCAGGTATCCCCCTAAAACAGAGGCACCCACCATGGGTCAGTGGTCCCTGGAGTTACCCCTCATGGGGTGTTTCACTGAAACTGCCTGCTGGACTTCTAAGAAAGACAAACGGGAATGCGAAAGCAAGTGAGTGGGTGGTGTAAACCTCCTGGGCATGGGAGACTCTCCTGTATTTGGAAGTTGCCACGGGAGCCAGAGATGACGTGTCCCTATTAAATTCCATTCTCCAAAAAAGAGGTCTTTGGAGAGGTTATTAAAATATACCGATAGCCCACCCAACACAAGCATGAATACCAAGTTAATGTGGCCTGAGCCAGGCACCATGCTGAAGTTAAATTATCTTGAAAACCATGAAAGTAGGCTGTCATCTTCATTGTGCATATAAAGAAATAGAAGCAGAGGGCTCACTCAAAGTTAAGGGTAGAAGTGTGGCTTGGCAAGAGTCTGCACTCTTACATTTCACCATATATATGCTTTATGCAGGTAAATGGACGTTCCTGTTAACTATTTGTGAATAGGTTAATAATGGATGTATAAATATGTGAGTTACATCACCAAAGGGTCAAACTATTTTAATACAATTGTTAAGTTAGAAGATGAAAGAATCTTCATTGATTTTGAGAGGCTAACAAATGATAACCAATTTACTGTCGCATCATGGAAAAAGTGAGTGCAGTTTCATATATCAGATTGTAGCCCAATATAGAGAAGTATTTAATTAAGGTCATTCACCTCAAATAAATATTCAAACAATGTATTTTTTAAAAATCTACAAATAGGGTCGACTGGGTCGTGCAGTCGGTTAAGCATCTGACTCTTGGGTTTTGGCTCAGGTCGTGCTCCCTCCCTCCCTTTCTTTCTTTCCTTCCTTCCCTCTTTTTCTCTGGTTATATTATCTCCAGCCCCTC
This sequence comes from Neomonachus schauinslandi, assembly GCF_002201575.2. NCBI lineage: Eukaryota > Metazoa > Chordata > Mammalia > Carnivora > Phocidae > Neomonachus > Neomonachus schauinslandi. The sequence goes on from NC_058416.1 coordinate 6,636,770, forward strand.
AGGGCTACAAATGTTAATGAGCTTTGGAGACAGGATAGCCCACATTCCATATACAAAGTCTTCCTTTATTCATTCCAGTTCCTGTAATTTAAAGAATAAGGCTCTTTCTCATACATGAAACCTGCTACCGCTGTGCATAGAGTGAGATAAGAGGTCTTCAGAGGAATCAAGTGTTCAGCAATGTCAAGCAAAATTAGTACCAAAATCTGTCTCATAGACATACCCATGAAAAATTCCTCTGTGACTTTAACAACAATAAAATATAACAGACTTGGGACAAATGGCAAGTCAAAGGCTGACAGCAGTAGAAACAGGTGATTTTAGACAGTTTTCAAGAAGTTTATCTCTAAAACTATGGAAAAGTATTAAGAATGGTAGAATGAAACATGGAAACAGGGTAGAGAAGTGAAAAAATCAAAGCAGATGTATGTAACTTACCTACAAGTGTTCCATTGCCACCTGAATGACAGTAATCTAAAACAAATTTTATTTTTTAAGATTTCATTTATTTGATAGTGATCAAATAAATAAATAAAATCTTAAAAAAATAAATTAAAATAAGCTTAATAAATGAAACCAGCCCTACAAGAAATATTGAAAGGGGACCTCTAAGCAAAGAGAGAGCCTAAAAGCAACATAGACCAGAAAGGAACACAGACAATATACAGTAACAGTCACTTTATAGGCAATACAATGGCACTAAATTCATATCTTTCAATAGTTACCCTGAATGAAAATGGGTTAAATGCCCCAATCAAAAGACACAGGCTATCAGATTGAATAAAAAAACAAGACCCATTGATATGTGGTCTGCAAGAGACTCATTTTAGACCCAAAGACACCCCCAGATTGAAAGTGAAGGGGTGGAAAACAATTTACCATGCTAATGGACACCAAAAGAAAGCTGGGGTGGCAATCCTTATATCAGACAAATTAGACTTTAAATCAAAGACTGTAATAAGAGATGAGGAAGGAGATTATATCATACTTAAAGGGTCTATCCAGCAAGAAGATCTAACAATTGTAAATATCTATGCCCTTAACATGGAAGCAGCCAATTATATAAGGCAATTAATAACAAAAGCAAAGAAACACATCAACAACAATACAATAATAGTGGGGGACTTTAACACCCCCCTCACTGAAATGGACAGATCATCTAAGCAAAAGATCAACAAGGAAATAAAGACTTTAAATGACACACTGGACCAAATGGACTTCACAGATATATTCAGAACATTCCATCCCAAAGCAACAGAATACACATTCTTCTCTAGTGCCCATGGAACATTCTCCAGAATAGATCACAACCTAGGTGACAAATCAGGTCTCAACCGGTAGCAAAAGATTGGGATCATCCCCTGCATATTTTCAGACCACAATGCTTTGAAACTTGAACTCAATCACAAGAGGAAAGTCGGAAAGAACTCAAATACATGGAGGCTAAAGAGCATCCTACTAAAGAATGAATGGGTCAACCAGGAAACTAAAGAACTTAAAAAATTCATGGAAACCAATGAAAATGAAAACACAACTGTTCAAAATCTTTGGGATGCAGCAAAGGCAGTCCTAAGAGGAAAGTATATAACAATACAAGCCTTTCTCAAGAAACAAGAAAGGTCTCAAGTACACAACCTAACCCTAGAGCTAAAGGAGCTGCAGAAAGAACAGCAAATAAAGCCTAAAGCCAGCAGGAGAAGAGAAATAATAAAGATCAGAGCAGAAATCAATCAATGAAATAGAAACCCAAATAACAGTAGAACAGATCAACGAAACAAGGAGTTGGTTCTTTGAAAGAATTAACAAGATTGATAAACCCCTGGCCAGACTTATTAAAAAGAAAAGAGAAATGACCCAAATCAACAAAATCATGAATGAAAGAGGAGAGATCACAACCAACACCAAAGAAATACAAACAATTATAAGAACATATTATGAGCAACTCTATGCCAGCAAATTAGATAACCTGGAAGAAATGGATGCATTCCTAGAGATGTATCAACTACCAAAACTGAACCAGGAAGAAATAGAAAACCTGAACAGACCTATAACCACTAAGGAAATTGAAGCAGCCATCAAAAATCTCTCAACAAACAAAAGCTCAGGGCCAGATGGCTTCCCTGGGGAATTCTACCAAACATTTAAAGAAGAATTAATACCTATTCTTCTGAAACTGTTCCAAAAAATAGAAATGGAAGGAAAACTTCCAAACTCGTTTTATGAGGCCACCATTACCTTTATCCCCAAAACAGACAAAGACCCCATCAAAAAGGAGAATTACAGATCAATATCCTTGATGAAGATGGACACAAAAATTCTCACCAAAATACTAGTCTATAGGATCCAACAGTACATTAAAAGGATTATTCAGCACGACCAAGTGGGATTTAACCCTGGGCTGCAAGGTTGGTTCAACAGCCACAAATCAATCAGTGTGATAATTAATTATCATTAGTTCAGGTGCAGTTTGGGTACATGAGGAGTAGTAAAGGAATCATAACAGTAATTGAGATCATTGGCTTCAGATACCAACTCCGGGTCACACATTAATAAAAGAAAGAACAAGAACCATATGATCCTCTCAATAGATGCAGAAAAAGTATTTGACAAAGTACAGCATCCTTTCTTGATCAAAACTCTTTAGAGTATAGGGATAGAGGATATATACCTCAATATCATAAAAGCCATCTATGAAAAACCCACAGCGAATATCATCCTCAATGGGGAAAAACTGAAAGCTTTCCCCCTAAGGTCAGGAACACGGCAGGGATGTCCACTATCACCACTGCTATTCAACATAGTATTAGAAGTCCTAGCCACAGCAATCAGACAAGAAAAAGAAATAAAGGCATCCAAATTGGCAAAGAAGAAGTCAAACTCTCATTATCTGCAGATGATATGATACTTTATGTGGAAAACCCAAAAGACTCCACCCCAAAACTGCTAGAACCCATACAGGAAGTCAGTAACATGGCAGGATATAAAATCAATGCACAGAAATTAGTGGCATTCCTATACACCAACAGCAAGACGGAAGAAAGAGAAAATAAGGAGTCGATCCCATTTACAACTGCACCCAAAACCATAAGATACCTAGGAATAAATCTAACCAAAGAGGCAAAGAATTTGTACTCAGAAAACTATAAAACACTCATGAAAGAAATTGAGGAAGACACAAAGAAATGGAAAAACGTTCCATGCTCGTGGATTGGAAGAACAAATATTGTGAAGATGTCAATGCTACCTAGAGCAATCAACACATTCAGTGCCATCCCCATCAAAATACCATCAACTTTTTTCAAAGAACTGGAACAAATAATCCTAAAATTTGTATGGAACCAGAAAAGACCCCGAATAGCCAGAGGAATGTTGAAAAAGAAAAGAAAAGCTGGCGGCATCACAATTCCAGACTTCCAGCTCTATTACAAAGCTGTCATCATCAAGACAGTATGGTACTGGTACAAAAACAGACACACAGATCAATGGAACAGAATAGAGAGCCCAGAAATGGACCCTCAACTCTATGGTCAACTAATCTTTGACAAAGCAGGAAAGAATGTCCAATGGAAAAAAGACAGTCTCTTCAACAAATGGTGTTGGGAAAATTGGACAGCCACATGCAGAAGAATGAAACTGGACCATTTCCTTACACCACACATAAAAATAGACTCAAAATGGTTGAAAGACCTAAATGTGAAACAGGAGTCCATCAACATCCTAAAGGAGAACACAGGCAGCAGCCTCTTTGACCTCAGCTGCAGCAACTTCTTCCTAGAAACATCACCAAAGGCAAGGGAAGCAAGGGCAAAAATGAACTATTGGGCCTTCATCAAGATAAAAAGCTTTTGCACAGCAAAGGCAACAGTCAACAAAACCAAAAGATAATCGACAGAATGGGAGAAGATATTTGCAAATGACATATCAGATAAAGGGCTAGTATCCAAAATCTATAAAGAACTTCTTAAACTCAACACCCAAAGAACAAATGATCCAATCAAGAAATGGGCAGGAGACATGAACAGACATTTTTCCAAAGGAGACATCCAAACGGCCAACAGACACATGAAAAAGTGTTCAACATCACTCGGCATCAGGGAAATCCAAATCAAAACCTCATTGAGATATCACCTCACACCAGTCAGAATGGCTAAAATTAACAAGTCAGGAAATGACAGATGTTGGCAGGGATGCGGAGAAAGGGGAACCCTCCTACACTATTGGTGGGAATGCAAGCTGGTGCAGCCACTCTGGAAAACAGTATGGAGGTTCTTCAAAAAGTTGAAAATAGAGCTACCATATGATCCAGCAATTGGACTACTGGGTATTTACCCCAAAGATACAAATGTAGGGATCCGAAGGGGCACGTGAACCCCGATGTTTATAGCAGCAATGTCCACAATAGCCAAACTGTGGAAAGAGCCAAGATGTCCATCGACAGATGAATGGATAAAGAAGAGGTGGTATATATATACAATGGAATATCATGCAGCCATCAAAAAGAATGAAATCTTGCCATTTGCAACGATGTGAATGAAACTGGAGGGTATTATGCTGAGCACAATAAGTCAATCAGAGAAAGACATGTATCATATGACCTCACTGATATGAGGAATTCTTAATCTCAGGAAACAAACTGAAGGTTGCTGGAGTGGTGGGGGTGGGAGGGATGGGGTGGCTGGGTGATAGACATTGGAGAGGGTATGTGCTATGGTGAGCGCTGTGAACTGTGCAAGACTGTTGAATCACAGATCTGTACCTTGAAGCAAATAATACATTATATGTTAAAAAAAAAAAATGAAGAAGATAGCAGGAGGGGAAGAATGAAGGAGGGGAAATCAGAAGGGGAGATGAACCATGACAGACTATGGACTCTGAAAAACAAACTGAGGGTTCTAGAGGGGAGGGGGGTGGGAGGATGGGTTAGCCTGGTGATGGGTATTAAAGGGGGCACATTCTGCATGGAGCACTGGGTGTTATACGCAAACAATGAATCATGGTACACTACATCAAAAACTAACGATGTAATGTATGGTGATTAACATAATAAAAAAATAAAATAAAATAAGTTTAATAAAAAAAGATTTTGACAATAAAAAGTTTGTAATGGGAGGAATCTGTAAAAAAATAAAAATCATTTAAGCAAGTGTTGAACTTAGAAGCACAGTCCAAGAGGAAATTTATTCTGGCCCAAGAAAACCACTGTCCACTTAGAGATGGGTTCATCAGAGTATCTTTGTTCTAGGAAACAGGTATCTGGGACATATCTGATATATTGACATGTTCTCAAAGCAAATTCTGATTTTGCTTTGACTTAATGTGATTTCTTACAAGGAGATACACAAAGTAGGTACATGAATGTCCAATCAATATTGAAAAGAGTAATACTTCTCAGTTTAACACACATTTACACTTCAGTTTTTTCATTATTCCTGTAATTATGTGTGAATAACATAAATCTGCACCTGAGAGATAATGAACGAAGCGTATTGAAGACCTGCCATTAAGATGATCCAGCTGAGGCACAATCACAGACCTATTAAATAACTCACTCTACGTTAGCATCGCACTTCCAGGACCAGACTGCAAAAATGTTCTTTGAATTACTATGATTTCACATATGTTCTCTATGAAATTGAAAACATTTCCACATTTGACTTGACAAAGTACTACTGCTCTTCAATACAGAGATTAATTTGCATCTCTCCTTGAAACAGCTCAGTTAATAAGGGTGTCATGCTTGATCAGAACCTCATGCTAATATAGCTAAAGTCAGATAGTTGAAGAATTATTTATTAATTAGTTCACCAAATAATTTATTTTTTGTTAAAATTTCACTATGTGATAACAGGAATACAAAATTAACTTTTAACTTGCCAGTGTATCCTAACTCCAGTCTGGGAGCGTGAATATACAAGTGGACAATTGGCAGACCATATATAGCAAAGAGAACTTTGACCCACAACTTTAGTAGCAACTGGCCTGACAGATCTAACTACAATTTTGTGGCAATTGTCACAAAGAGATCAGGACTTGGTCAAGATTTGGTCAATGACTAGCAAATTCTCTATGTTGACAGTTCCCCTACCTGCCCTGCTTCCAACTCATGACCAATCAGAGAAAGCTAAGTATGCTCCTCAAATCAATGACAGGGGTCCTGCCTCCAACATCCCGATGCAACATCCTCCAATTAGAGCAAATCTGAAGCCTCCCCTTTTCTCTACTATAAAGCTTTCCCATGCTTTGCCGACTTTGTGTCTCTACCAAATGCAAATGATTGTGTCTGGTTCCTTGCTATATCAGCTCTGAAATTATAGCTTCTGTTTGTTCTCATTTGTGTGGTCATTATGAATTTCCATAAGCCCACATAAAAAGTAGTAAAACATAGTAGTTGACCCTCACAGTCTTTCTCTCTTTATAAATATTTCTTTCACTGGTAATCGTTAGAAAATTTGTTTAGTAGAGCCAATTTATTCAGCAATCAGGAAAAGTATAAGATGCAAACATTAGAGGACAGGTTGCCTTCACAAAATTCATACTCACACATAGCAAACTCATCAGATCCTTTCCTGAGATCTGGTACTGTTTGATTGGAAGGGATAAGAAGATGTAAGTGGTTTATTAAAAGTCCACCATAAGGGTTGACAAGGATGCTGATGGCATGCATCTACTGTAGAAATGTTGTCTTTCATCTGTGCTTCAGCAGGAGTCTGCATTTCTCTTTCCACTCTGATCCCTGGTCTAGACTTCATGCTTCTCAAGAGCAAGGCTCTTGCCCTGCTCGTCTCTACATCCCCCAGAAACTGTCTATGAGTACTGCCTCACACACTGGTGATATTTAAGGAAGGCAGTGGACCTGAACTGGATAGGTGAACAGACACACACAGGAAAAAAGATCAGATGGGGAAGTAGTACATTTTGCTAAATATTTCAGTGACAAATTTTAGTGGCTCAGTGTTTTTCTGGAGAAAGTGAAGTTTCTAAAGTCTTCCTCTGAGGTAAGAAAGTAAGCAAATAAATCCGAATTTTGGGGAAAGTAAGTATTCAATGAATTGGAAGAGGTGACATTAAAAAGAGGGAGGAGACTAAGAGAAGGTCAATGATCCTCCAGGTAAGAAACAAGAGGGCATCAGTAAGAAGAAGGGAAACAAAAGGTTTCCAAGGAAGAGGCAAAGAAAGTGAAAAAGAAACACTTTGCAAAATGCTACGGGATTATCTTTTGAAAAGAAATCACATGGTTATTGTGTAACTACTGTAACTTTATCTCTGGATTCTCTAGGGAAGTTTTAAAATTCCATTTATTTTATGAGATCCAGCTCATATTTCCTTGAAGGTGTCTTTAAAATCAATAAGAAATACAGTTTTCTATTTTTTAAATTAGGAAGTTCAGTGGAAAAACTGGGATTGAAGAAACCAAACAGGTATAATTTTCACAAGTGGCAAAACCTTTTAATTTCTATATATTAGCTAAGCTTCAAAAGGACAATGTTTGTATAAATGCCTAGAAAAGTCTCATGGCTACTATCTTTTATATACTATGGCAGAGGATTGATATTAGGAGTCATTAAAATCCATTGTTCTCCACTTTAGAAATTCCCTGTAGTTTATTGTTATATTGACAAATATAGTAAATAATAAAATGTTTGCATCTATAATATTATCTGTCTAACAAAACCAGTGCCTCTACCTGATATAGCTCAGGAGGAAAATGATACTGGCTATTCTTTTTTATAGGACATGATCTATATAGGTATTTCTTATAACTTCTCTAAATTCTTGGGTAAAGAAGAAGCTATGAATTCATTTTCAGTAATAAACCAGATGGGAGGTGTTTTAGCTACTTATAGGGAAAACGCATTCAGGAAAGCAAATGATCAGGGTAACTTAGAAAAAGTTGCCTTTGATAAGATGTAGTTGGTTGCTCTGGTTTCTGTCAGCATAGAAGGAGGTTGATTACAAGTTAAACTGTTACTGAACTGATTCTGTTGAAGAATTTAATATAGATTTAGCCTGACGTAGCTGCTATTATGTTTTTTTAATTAAAACAGTGCTTTCCCTGTTGGACTCAAAAATTTTAATAAAAAAAATTTAGTATCCCTAATCATATGTGTGTGTACACATATATTTGAAAATTCACAATTCTACCAAATACAATAGACACAACCATATCCTAGGAAAGTCCCTCTAGTCAGAATAACATTGTTAACTAAGAGGCATTAAATATTAATGATAAATTATATTAAAATATATTTTAGGGTGCCTGGGTGGCTCAGTTGGTTAGGCATCTGCCTTCAACTCAGGTCATGATCCCAGAGTCCCAAGACTGAGTCCCACACTGGGCTCCCTGCTCAGCAGGGAGTCTACTTCTCTCTCTGAACTTCCCTGCCTCTTGTGATCTCTCTCTCTCTCTCTCAAATAAATAAAATCTTAAAATATATACGGGGCGCCTGGGCGGTTCAGTCGTTAAGCGTCTGCCTTCGGCTTAGGTCATGATCCCAGGGTCATGGGATCGAGTCCCACATCAGGCTCCCTCCTCGAGGGGAAGACTGCTTCTCCCTCTCCCACTCCCCCTGCTTGTGTTCCCTCTCTCGCTGTGTCTCTCTCTGTCAAATAAATAATTAAAATCTTAAAATATATATATATATTTTAAAAACAATTCATTTTATAATGAGATTTTTCAAGTTAAATTGGATGATGGAATATTTTATTCTAAGAAATAATCTTATTGAAATAACATCACCATTCTATATTACAAAGAGCAAAGGAAAAACAGAATTGATTGGTGATTCTATATTCTGTAGTATCCATATTATACTGTCAAGGCATCAAGAAATTAAAAAAAAACACTAGAAAGGAATGAGCAGTAGCTTTAGTCTGTTTGTATGTAGGTACAGTTGGAGCACTATGTATGTATGTACTCTGGACTACTTTGACAGAAGTAGGTTTTTGAATGTAACAAGATAAGTCAACTTGAGTTGTAATATATTTTGGGGAATTAGTTCACTACAAATTGTGACTGTAAACATTGTACTGTAAATGCTTTATAGTTTTCCCCCAATAAAATTTTTGGGAGAAAAAAAAAACCTAGAAAGGGATTTAAAGGGTTAAAATTTTATAATTAAGTGCAGACAGTCATATATATATACACATATATATATATACACATACATATATATATATATATTTTTTTTTTACAAATGGTAGATATATTCTCAGGCCAATTCTTTTAACGTATAATGTAGTTTAAAAGTGTGAATTTTATTACTCTTGACCTAGAAGCAGGAAGCATATGAAAGAGCATAGTACAGACAGAAACAAAAGGAATAGAGCAACTTCCTTTGCCTTTTACTTAATGTTATTTTCCCTTTCTTTCTGTTCAGAGTGTAGGCCTGAGGTCACATTTCGATCCACACTGTTTTGGCATTCTTTCTTTTCTAGATTCCTTAGCATATTTACTTCCACGTCATCCTCAACAGAACATTATGGCAACATGTCCGAGTTTGCCATACTTTATCAACAGTGCCCATCTACAAAGTTAATTATGGTACCCATCGTACCCTCAAGAAGGAGGGGAATGGGGCACAAATAAAAACAAGCATATTTAACATCCACTGATTCGCCAATAGGTGTGCAAGGAATGTGTGGGCACACATGCAACTTCCCAAAAATCCTCAAATAAGGTAATGCTATTCTACATTTACGAAAACTGTGTTAGAAAATTCACTAACTTCTCTGTGATGAGAGAATTTGATGGAATCTAGAAAGAAAAAACATCTTGTGCCTCCAGACTCAATGTTTGTTTAATAAAAATATATAGTTATAAATACATATTATATATATAAATATTACGTAGTATTATTTCTGTGTGTGTGTGTGCATGCATTGTGTGCACATGTGTGTCTGTGAAATGGGACCCCCTTTCAGAACCAGAGGAAGATAAGGAGAGTAGAGGCCCAGGCAATTATCTGCACGGGGAAATTTTAGGCATATCCTACCTTTCGCAAGCATGAAGTCCCAGTTATGTATCTCACATACTTCACAAACGGAGACTTGTCAATCCAGGTTAGGGAGCTCATTATAAAAGCCAAAATGTGTGGCCTTCTGTCTGAAAGTTCCCCTTACCAGAGCTGCACTGAGCGAGGCCTGAAAATGTATCCCTCAGCTTGTTTCAAACAATAAATGCTGAAACCTGTCATTGTGGTGATGGATTCTGTGCACTCACAAACTTATTAGCACATTTTATTCAGGCACCATCAAAGTGCACCAAGTACCACTAAAAGCCTGGGGCACCTTTAGCTAGAATTATGTTCTGTGTTGAAAGCAGTTTTATGTCCAGAAAATTCTACGGGGAACACGGACCACAGCATCACATCCGGCACATTGCTTTATTTGTTTGCGTTCAGCATGCTCTGTGCTGCTATGTCCCTCCCCAGTCTCTCCTCGTCCGATTCCTGGAAGTGAAACATACCTTCTCCCATATATAGTGTAAAATAGAACTGATTTGACATCAGGAAACCAGCAGTTTAATTCCATCTCTGCCACTATCCATGGGGTCATGTGTTAAACAATTCCCTTCATTTTCTGCACTTGACATGACTACAAAGTATTCCAGGCCTTGGAGGGAAATAGAGGTGAGAGTCAGCTAGGAGCCGTAGCAGAAAATCGGTGGAGAGGATATTGTTCCAGAAGGAACGGGTTGAGTGGCAGAACTCTTCCAACCAGCCTCTCAGCCGGCTGTCCTGTACCTGCCACCTCAGACGCGTCCTGTCAACCTCTATTCTCGGATAACACCGACAGCATTAAGATGAGGAGGGTGAGTCTGCCTTTGAGCAAATGATTACTGCAGGTGAACCTGTGCACCTGTTCAGCTTTCCTTTCTGCAAATTTACCTGTTAAGCTCATGTGCTTGATTTTCATTACCATAGTTTGTCTATATAAGAAATTCAAAAGCCAATGAAGAAGAATATAAAAATCAGTCTCCCTCTCATATTAGACTCTAAGACCCTGAATTGCTATCTTAAATTCTTATCCGTCCGGTATTTTTTGCTGTTCTTGGCATGTATTCTATCTATCAGCACATTACTTCAGCATTGTTTTATACCTTGACTTCTGACTTCAATAATATATCATAGCAATCTCACTGTATCTGAATTGATAGGTTTACCTTATTCTTGTGAATGGTTGTGTTGTATTTCGCCATGCTGATTTATCATAATTATCTGATAGAATTGTATATTGTCTTCAGTCTCTTACTATGACCATGCCACACGGACTTATGTACACACACACACACACACACGCACACAAATATATGTTGGAAAAATGTTCACAGACTTGTGTACACACACACACAAAAATATATGTTGGAAAAATGTCCACAAAGAGAATTTCTGGATCAAAATTACATACATTTTCATTATTCTCTCCAAATCGTGTCAGTTATGACCTACAGAACATTCTCTCAATGGGATAAAATGCAGCACGTTGCTGGTAAATATAGTCACACTGATTCGATGAGCGCAGAATACTGTTTAGTAGCACTGGATCTCGTTTCAGAATAACTGTATTTAAACACCACTTTTGCAATTCACTTGGTGGATTGATGTGGGGTCAGACATTTAAAACTCCTTGCTTTAGTCTTCTCACCTGTCAAACAGATGCTGATCAAAATGCCTGTCCGGTAAATTTTTTTTTTTTTTTACTTATTTATTTATTTGACAGAGAGATAGAGAGAGAGCACAAGTAGAGTGACAGGCAGAGGTAGAGGGAGAAGCAGGCTCCCCGCTGAGCAGGGAGCCCGATGCGGGGCTCGATCCCAGGACCCTGGGATCATGACCTGAGCCGAAGGCAGACACTTAACCGACTGAGCCACCCAGGCGCCCCCGGTAAATTTTTTTAAGTGTTTAATGAGATAATCTTTGCTGAAAGTGTATACACCATTCTATACTATATACTGTGTAGAATATACTGAGTCTTCAGGAAATGTTAACAGGTACATCACCATCATCATCATTCTTCTTCACCATCACTACCACCACCCAGTGTTCATCTGTACCCATATTTCGACTATCTGTCTGCTAGACAGCTTTGTTTGAGTGACAAGTGTACTCTTACTCTAAGTAATATTTTTCATTTACAGCCTGGATTTTGAGCAGGTTTTCCTTTAAGTTGTAGATCCATGGTGTGCAAACCATGGGAGCATCTGGCTCCTAATTAGGCTTGATCATGATGAAGGATGACTGTTTAAGAGGTCAGTTAGCACCCCTCTAGAGGTTAGACTGCTTCATAAATACAGCAAAAGCACAACTCCCTAAGACATGGCCGTAAGACCGAGCTCAGTAGAGTAGGCATATCACTACTGACGGTATTTAACATGCTGGCATTGCTACTTAGCTACAGTTGTAGAATTGCCACAAAGATTCCATCACTGACAACAAAGTGAAATATTGATATAGTGATTAGTTTTCTGCACCATATGTTCTGATTTTTGCATACAGTTATTATGCAGCACAGATTCCTGGGCAGATGATTAGGAGAGCAAGAGTAACAACAAGATGTAACGGTTTTCTGGGAAGAACCATAGCCTACCCAATGTGACCCAAAGAGAAGCAACTTAATTTCCTACTACACCAGTCAACTTTGATACAGTATGATGACTTTTCAAAGTACATATGCACCTGGCAGGGAAGAAGCAAGTGAAACAACATTTCTCTTCCATTTGTTTTCTGTCTTTCATTTCTGTTCTTCTTCAGAGCCTGGTTGGTAGTTGCTTTTGTGATTGATAACGAACACCAGCGATTGACAGAAAGAGACCGTGCCTTTGTCCTCAACAGTGATACAAAAGCACAGTCATAAATCATCTCTGCATATATTCTATGGCAATGAATCTGGTCTTAATATATTTGAATACATCCTTATGCAATATGTTGTAAAATATCTTAATTTTTTTTTGTAAAATATCTTAAATTACTGAAGTTCTTGCTTTTAAAATGTCCTTCCCTTTAGAGCTCCTGACTGACCTGGAGGCAGTCAGGAGGGAAAGAATCCCCTTCATCCAGCCTGACGCCACACCTCATTCAGGAGGGATAATTACAGAAACTTAACACTGCAGGACAGAAAAGGAAATGGCATTTCAGGAAAGCGGGGGAGCACTTTTATTTTGCTCCTTTAAGAACCTCATATATTGTACACCTGAAACTAATATAGCACTGTTATTTTTTTAAAGAACCTCCTATATTAAAACTTGATATATAGATTGATATTCGGGACCCTTCTGAAGCAGCATAATTTTCTGTTGAAAAATAAATGAGAGATTATACTCTCTGCAGGTTGACTCTTTTCCCTTTTTCTAAGAAATGTCAAATCACAAAAAAATCATCTTATCTTAAAGCTATGTGTCATTGTCATTTCGTTTATGACATAAAGCCACTGAGTGCCCTGCCTTCCTTCCTTCATAGGAGATCCAGTACAAAACACTCATCAAGTTTATAGATATATGCAGTTTATCATGTTTCCTAAATATATTTATTCCGCAGAACACTTAAAGACTGTTGTTATTACTGAGCGTTTGTCCCTAAGCATCTCAGCTCTCTTTAGGGAAGTTGCAGGACTGTGGAAGGAGGCGGAGGGCTGAAGCCAGTGTGAGGGAGGGAGTCCTGACTGCCTCACAGTGGATACTGCAAGAGAGAGCCGCCCTCAACTCTTGGGTTTTCCCTTTGCTATGCCTTTCCCAGAAACTGCTGCAGATACGACAATAGCCACCCACCACGGTGAATTAAAGATTCCACCTGGAAAGAACAGCTTTCTCTGTCACTTGGAGGCAACTAGGGCTAAAGAGAAACAATGATTGTGACACATGATAAATGTTTTAGCCTGAGGTTAGATGGAGATTTTTATCTTTTTTTTTTTTAATCAATTTACTCATCTTTTTCTTGGGACTGCCATCTAGCTATCTAGTGATGGTTTCTTCTACTGAAAATGGGTATAATGAATTGTGTATATAATAGTTTTCTATTGCTGTTTAACCACTGCCATAAATTTACCAGCTTAAAGCAATGCTCATTTCTCATCTAGCAGTTTCCATGGGTCAGGAATCTGGGCATGGCTTAGCTGGGTTCTCACTAAGCTGCATCCGGGTGGCAGCCAGGGCTTTGATTTGATGAGAGGCTAAACTGGGGAAGGATTCAGGTGCAAGTTCCTTCAGGCTGTCGACACAAATTATTTCCATGTAGTTGTTAAGATTCATGGCTGTTTTCTTCTTCAAAACAAGCCAGGAAAAGACAATCAGTCTGCTCACTATAGAGTCCTACATACATCTCATCACCTTTACCCTATTCTGGTGATTGGAAGCAAGTTCCAGGTTCCACTCACACTTGAGAAGAGAGTGTGAACACCAGGAGGCAGGCATAGTGAGGTCTGCGTGCCTACCTGACATACAGTGATCTCTGTCCCACTGGGATTGAATGGACATTTGATATTATATATGAAATAATTGTAAGGATAAAATTATAAACAGATAATATGGGCACAGGAGAGAAAGATGACTTCCATTCTCCCTCTAAAGAGAGAATCCTTAAATAATGAATGCTATCATTTCATAATGTAAAGTACCTGAGGAAGAAAAGAGATAGATTGACCTAGATATTTAACAGCCTCATATGGACTAATTATGTGTGACCCCCCTCCCCACATTCATATATTTTAGCCTAACGGCTAATACGATGCTGTTTGGCGGTGGGGCCTTTGAGAAGTAGTTAGGCGTAGATGAAGTCATAAGGGTGGGCGCCCCCTGGTGCCACTGTCCTTTGGAGAAAGACCAGAGCTCTTTAGCTCTCTGCCCCGTGGGGGTCTAGCCAGGTTTCCTTTTACAAGCCAGGAGACAGCACTCATTGGCATTTTGATTTCCCACTTCCCAGCCTCCAGAACAGTGAGAAATAAATGTCTATTTTTCAGGGCACCTAATCTATGGTATTTTATTATGGCAGCCCAAGCTAATACGCAGCCTATATTTTCTTCTGTATTATCAATTTTTGGTTAAAATCTCCTCACTGTGTGTATATAGATTGCTGAACTCTATTTTAGCTATGACATATTATAAATCAGTTGATTTAAACAATGAATCATTTTCCCTAAAACTTTTTAAAAATTAAAACTAGTTACGCTTTATAGAACACTTTATTTTCAATGCATTTTTTCTGCACATATCAAGAATGTGAAAGTGAGTGAACAGACTTAATTTCTCTCCAGAAAGCTGTATGCAGTGCACTTTAAAAAGGCACATGTGCTGCATGTAAAAATATCTCATCTGCATAGTCATGTCAGCTGCAGATTTAAATGACAAAAACAGTGGTCAACAGCGTATGAGTAATTGGAATCACAGGAAGAAGAACTGAGGCAAGACTACTGACTAGGATTCTACGGCGCTTCTCAGGCAAGCACAAGTGGGACCATCTCAGAAAAAGCATTTATTCTCAGGATATGTAACTCAAGTGGAGTCTATAATTATTTAGAAACACAACTAGCT
Organism: Neomonachus schauinslandi; assembly: GCF_002201575.2. Taxonomy (NCBI): domain Eukaryota; kingdom Metazoa; phylum Chordata; class Mammalia; order Carnivora; family Phocidae; genus Neomonachus; species Neomonachus schauinslandi. The sequence goes on from NC_058416.1 coordinate 6,652,290, forward strand.
TTAAGGGATGGCTTATGTATTAAAATGTAAAATAACAAGTGATTTATACTGTCACTGGGTAGGCTTAAATTTGTGTATATATCCATTTATGTCTTTTCTCTGCTTGCATTAAATGAAGACCCACTGCATTTAAACTGCATAAAAGGTTTAGAAGGGTACACAGAAATAAATGTCGCTTGGTTTATAATATCATGGTACTAAGATCTGTTCAGACATTCATATAAACATGTTTACTTTGTACCCCTTTTCAGAATGGAAAGAGAGAGACTATCCATGACAGACAGAAGGTGGGCATTTTGGATATTTCTGTGCGTAGACTTGTTTTCTTGATTATTTTGAAGCCATCTGGAGATAGCAGTAGGCAAGTACTCTCCTCCATTCCCTTGGAAAATTGCCTGTCTGTAATGGGGAGTCTTGGGCAGCATGAGGACCAAGTATCCCCAGGGATAGAGGAGAACAGCAAAAGCGTCATTCGAGAGAATACTGAGTGCGCCCAGCACTCTTTCCATACAACGTGCATTCACACACACACACACACACACACACACACACACACACACTCCCAACATTCAGATTTCATTTGCTTTGTTTTTTCCTCTTTCAGAGATGTTCTTGTCTCTCTTTATATGTAGCCCAAGCTTGCAAACATGTCTAAGAAACACAGATATTCACTACATCTCAGGAAAAAAAGGAGAATAACATTCCTTCACCACAGAAAAATTACGTTCACCACATCAGAAGCAGTGTGGTTAATGGTGAATGCCCTGAAGAGTGACTCAGATCTGCTTCCGAACCCTGCCTTGCCTTGTACTGACTGAGGGAGTTTGTCTGGAGCATTTGTTCTTTGTTTTTTGTTTTGAGAGAGAGAGCGCGTGCATGTTTGTGCCCCATGCATGAGCTGGGGGTGGGGGGGAGGAGCAGAGGGGCAGAGGGAGATGGTGGAAGGTGAAAGAGTCTCAAGAGGAATTTGTGCTGAGCTCAGAGGGAGCCTGACATGGGGCTAGATCTCCGGACCCTGAGATCATGACTTGGCCTAATCCAGAGTCAGAGGTTTAACCAACTGTGCCATGCAGATGCCCCTGAACCAGTCATTTTTGTTGTTGTTGTTTATTTTTCAACAGCGAGAGAGGGAACACAAGCAGGGAGAATGGGAGAGGGAGAAGCAGGCTTCCTGCTGAGCAGGGAGCCCGATGCGGGGCTCGATCCCAGGACCCCGGGATCATGACCTGAGCCGAAGGCAGACGCCTAACGACTGAGCCACCCAGGCGCCCCTGAACCAGTCATTTTTAATATTTATGGGTCATTCTTTTGAGAATTTGATAAAAATATATAGAAATTTTACCCAAAGGAGCATAATGTGAAAAATGGACCATACTTGTCAGAGTTTACAGATATCTTAAAAATCCAACAGAATGTTAGAGGAGCCCAAAGTTGAGTTTAAGTCCAGTCCCTATATAAACAAAATGATTTGAAACAAATGAAACACAAAGACTCAGGTCCTGGTTTTAGCCTCAGTTTGACCCTTAGATGAAACTATTTCTGAAACTGGGGAGGTATAGGTAGAATCACCCACCCCAAAAGAACTCACAAGATAGGATCTGGCATTTAAGCATCCAGGCCAATATGCAATTAACACTACCAATGAAATGCCACCATTATATATCGCTCCCTGGAAACTAAAAAGCATTTTAACACAAGTGTTTCCATGACATAATGCTGGTCAAAGAAAAGCTTTAGGCTAAATAAAAGCACTTTTTAATGAATAATCATTTGAATAATAAAATAAAGAAAGCCACTTAAGTTTTATGCTCAATATATAAATTCTCAGAACTATTAATGATCTTAATACCTCCAGTCTTATGTTTTGTTTACACTTAGAAAATAAAAATAATGCCTTTTTTTAAATCTGGAAAATCTTAGTGGCTGGAGTGTCTTCGAATTTCATGGACCTAAGCCAAAATAATTATGGTCCAGAATGTTTAATCCATCATCCACAAATGGGTGCAAATTAGAGTGAGATTACGAATGAGATATAATACATATTTTGCAATGGTCACCACACTGCATAACTGATAGTTTTCTTGATCGAATGCTCTTTTTCTGATAGTTTTCTTCATAAAGTACATTTTCTCTGACATGCTTTCAATAAATTTATATCATTTTTCTAAGTATGAAATTATCTCTATATATAACTCCAGGCAAAATAAATTTATTCCTATAATTTTCATGGGCATTTTAGCAGGAATGAAATCTGGAAATGACAAATGACATCAGTTGATGCCCAAGCCATTTTTGAAAGTCTTCTGCATCATTATTCCTCATGATTGCCAGACAGCTGTCACAGTTGCTTTAAATGTGAAAGAACATCTTAATACGTTCAGACATTGAGTCTTGGTGAATCATACTCTACTGATATTATATCACTGGAAGAAAGGAAAATAGGAGGATCAGAAAATTGGAATCCTCTCAAATGTCAGGCAATCATTAAGCCCCTTATTGCATTAAATTTTTAAATCTCTTTAATAATAGACCCTCCTCTTGCAGTCATTCCAATCAATTATTATTATATTTTAAAAATGTAACTGCCTGGTACATAAAACTAATTTTACCAATTTTATGTTACTGAATATAAAATATCAGTTAATGTTAAGATTTTTTTCCTAATACAAGATTATATTTTACAATAATTATATTGAAACTTCATTTCCTATGTGGATGAGACAATAAAAGGACATTTTATTTCCTCAGAATAGAGTGGACAAGGGATACATTCTGATGCAAATTAATTGCATACTAGTAGACTGGTGTCACTTCTGGCTCAAGTGAGGTCACCCCAGGCTTCCAGCCTCCTGATATGATTGGGACAGACACTGCTGATTGCCCACCAAATGTCCATTCCCCTTTATTTCTTACCAATAAAATTCTACTTTCGTTTTGGGCAGCATTGTCCCTGCAATAAAATGTTTCCAGAATCACTTGCACCTAGAAATGGTGAAACGGTAGGTCTGGATAAGAAGTTACTAGAAGTCACTAGAAGAGCTTCTAAAAAACTTAGCAAGTTTTTGTTTGTTTCTCTCTCTCTCTCTCTCTCTCTCTGTGTATGTGTGTGTGTGTGTGTGTGTGTGTGTGTGAATTTTTGCCTCTCCTCCTGGAGGTGCAAAACCATCTTGTGATGGAGGATAAAAGTCACAAATTATTGAAAAGCAAAAATGGAGATGGATCCTGAGGTAGTGAGGACATGTGAGACTGCTTAAGTTGACAAGCTGCTTTGTAGGAAAGAGAAATCCTTTTTGGCTGAGCCACTGTGGATGGGTGTCTGTGACCTGCTGCAGCCTGAGCCAACACAGTTTCCCAGCAGATGCCATGGTGCCACCCAGACCCTTCGGTTGACACTTGGTCCATTACTTCCAATTCCGATGCTTTGTGCCTGTTATTCCTTCAATGCAGGCAGCCTCAGTCTATCACTGCTAATTGAGCATAGTGTAGGAACTTGAAAACACTAGCAGAACCTTGTATTGCCCACTGACTTACTCTTCTTCAAGGAAGCCCACCATATTGCTGAGATGTGCATCAGCCAGTTGGACAGACTGCCACTTTATGATCCCAAATGGGGCATTGCCATGAGTCAGTACAGCCAAGGGCTTTCCCATTTCTCCTCCCTAACTTGCTGGGAAAACAAAACAAAACAAAACAAACAAACAAAACCAAAAACCAAACCCCAAAAGGAAAGATCATAAGCTCCACCCCCCGTGACCTGTATTCTGAACTGAATTTGTGGCTTACACATGTCCAACGACTTCATAATATATACCTTTGGAACATTAATTCCTGCTGTGGTTTTAGAGGACAGTTAGACCTTGAACTATTGGACTGCAGTCCACATTGGAGCAACTTTTAGATCTGTGCTCCAGGAAAGTCTTCCACCAAATATGTAGAGATTGAAAACCTCTTGGGGGGCTTTCCTATATTTGAGAAAATAGACAAATTCCATAATTCTATAGTGGTGTGTTAAGTCATCTTTTAACCTGATATATCCTGATATTTAAGATTCATCATATTCTAGGGAAAAGAAAAACATTTTTGTAATCTCCTAAGAGATGAATTAAAATTCGAGTAAACTTTTGCCTTCAATACAAACATTTAAGAATTATAAATATTTTTATTATTTTTGAAAAACTTATAAAACTATGATGAAAGATTGTTTTTTTAAAAATATATAGATATGTATAAACTGTACATGTCTTTTGTTTTATTCTGTTGTAATATTTCAAGATTGTAAAATGTATAGATGGAAAAAGAGAAATAAAAATAAAAATATATATTTAAATAATTTTATATAAGCAAAAATAAGTTTTTGCGATGGAACTATAAATTAGAAAATATAAATACTGAGTAGAGATTCATTTTTTCTACAGAACTTTACTAATAGAATTCCTTTATACATTAGTGTTATCCATATATTTTTTACCTAACAGAGGGCATACTTTCTACTTCAGGTACATTATTATACTATATTTTATTTTCTCAATTTCTATCATCTTTTGCTTTTAAAAAATAATTATCTGTACCTAAAATGAACAAGTTAAAGAAAGAAATTTAGAGTTTTGGGGGCGCCTGGGTGGCTCAGTCGTTAAGCGTCTGCCTTCGGCTCAGGTCATGATCCCAGGGTCCTGGGGTCGATCCCCGCATCGGGCTCTCTGCTCCGCGGGAAGCCTGCTTCAACCTCTCCCCTCCCCCTGCTTCTGTTCCCTCCCTTTTGTGTCAAATAAATAAATAAATAAAATCTTTAAAAAAAAAGAAATTTAGAGTTTTCATCATAATCATAGTTTTTCATATTGCATATTTCTGGAAAAATACGTAATACATCAGTGGCATATTTCTTTTCTGTTTTTCTTAAAGGGTCAAGTCTTTAGTAATGCTTATCAAAATACCAATAATAAGTCACTGCATCTTATGATTTAGGGTTAGTAATACTAGGAAAACTCTAAAACCATGAGGTTAATTAGTAGAAATTTGACTTCTTAGCTGTGAACAATACTGTATGCTCTAGGGAAGAAAAATTAGAAATACACAGCTTAAATGCTACCTAATGTAAAATACATCTTCTTGGGTGACTTTAAAGAATGCAAGGCCAAGTAAATTACTGAGTATTGCCTCTGTAGCTATATGAATCCAGAACGGTGTGAGAATATCTTTTTATGTTAATAAGCAGGAAAAAGTACCAGTAGGAAGATTTTCAAAACATGTACTGCTAATAAAATGGCAGTTTTCCACCCATATAAACTCTGCTATCTCTAATATCAGAACTATTACCAATGCTTATTACTAAGCAATGGAGCCTATTATAAAATTTATAAATGATTAAACTATTTTACCTCTAGTTTTATTTGTCAATAACAAAGCAAAAAAGGTTTATAGTTAAATCTATGAACTGATTAACTTAGTCTATAGAGAGCACACCAGAATTTTAATCTTCCCAAACTGTGCATATTAAAATCAAGCTTTTAAATTGATTTTTAAATCAATTTAATTTAAATCAATTTAATTTAATTTCTGTGATTTTTAAATTCTTATATTTTTACCAGAGTGAGTGACAGGTTTACAAGTTTTCATACATCATAAAAGTCATCATCCCCATGCAAAATAGTTTTTAAAGCAGCAAACAGAACCTTAAACAAATAATATTCTCATAATGGAAGTTCAAGAACAACTAAAAAGCTTTACAAATACAAAAATGTATCATTTCTTAAAGAACACACTACTATGTATTCTCTGAATAAAATGCTTATTAATGTGGGACTTCCTTACCTAAAGCATAATTATATACTGATATTTTTGTTAAAATAAGTGTTCATCAAGTTTTGTGTTTCAAAAATACCTGTGTACATAGACACTGAAGTAACTATAATTACACATGTCACAGACATTTGAGATGTAAATGTATCAGGAAGCTTTATTGGAAATAAATCAAAGTATTATTCAGATATGCTCTTTGATGTTACTACAAAACCCATAAAAAGAAATATGCCAATCTGGACACATTAAGTCCTACTTTTTGAAATTGCCCAATTATGTATAAAACTAAAATAAAAACTTTAAAATCAAAACCACTCTAGACCCAATAAACAAAAACAAACAAACAAAAAAACCCCACTTAGAGCCTTCCTCTATTCTCAGTAAAATCCTGTATCAGTCAGGGAACCTGGGTGGCTCAGTTGGTCAAGCATCCAACTCTTGTTTTGGACTCGGGTCATGATCTCAGGGTTGTGAGATCGAGCCCTGAGTAGGTGGGCATGGAGCCTGCTTAAGATTCTCTCTCTCCCTTTCCCTCTATCCCTCCCCTCAACCTCCCTCTCTAAAAAGCAAACAAAAGGGCGCCTGGGTGGCTCAGTTGGTTAAGCGACTGCCTTAGGCTCAGGTCATGATCCTGGAGTCTCTGGATCGAGTCCCGCATCGGGCTCCCTGCTCGGCATGGAGTCTGCTTCTCCCTCTGACCCTCCCCCCTCTCATGTGCTCTCTCTCTCATTCTCTCTCTCAAATAAATAAATAAAATCTTTAAAAAAATAAATTTAAAAAATAAATAAATAAATAAAAAGCAAACAAAAAAGAAAACAAAACAAAAAAACAACCCACCTATAACAGCCCTATTTTTCCCAAAAGCACATACACACACACACACACACACACACACACATTGATTCTCAAATGCACACCATACTTTTTTTGCCACTTATGCTGCAAACTCAATTGAATGAATAAACATCCTCATAGATAGAACAGCTCAGTGCTTATGATTTTAAAATACAAGTTGACTCTCCATTTAAACCCAATTTCACCAATAATAGTTTGATTTTACGGAGACAAAATATAGTCTATGTGAGGACTTCTCACTAGGAAGGCCATTGATATAGTCTCTCTAACTTTTAAAGGTCATATAATTTATTCATTTACTCGTTTAACCAAGTATGTGTTGGATGGTGGGCTATATGCCCAGGAAAAAAAAAAAATCAAAATGGCATGGATCCTGCTCTCAAGAAATTCAAATGAGGGAGAAAGCACTAAAGAGAAATATTACTATTAACCTCAAAGATGTACTTCATACAAGCTTCTTCAGGAATTTACAGAGAATATAAAAGAGAATAAGTGCTCAACACATAGTAACAATATCACTCACCATGAAAGTTTTCTGAGAAATATAAAATAACATATTAGCACAATGCCTATTATACATTTAGTAATTTAGTACTCAACTTTGTGAACTACTCCTTGAAATGTGCTCATTTTTTCTCTGTGTCTCCCCACTAGACATCATTTTCCTATTCAAGTTAAATTTCAACCTGAGCACCAGAGCAGATATGTCTCCTTGTCAACCATTCACAGAACTGGGGCCTATTAAATTTAGAGGCCAAAGGTTTTATTGCCAAAATTAATTAATAAAGAAAGAAAGAAATGAAGAATGAGTAGATTGTGCATTCTAAACACTGGTAATAAATTAAACCGGACTTAATTTGAAATAAAATACAACCCCATCTTTAAGTAATATGTAGGGAAGTGAATTCTTTTGTGGGTTCATATAAATATATCAATAAATAAAATATAATGATCAACAAATCATAACTATTAGGTTATCACAGATGCTGACTAAAACAAAACAAACTTTAAAATTAACAGTAATTTTCTTCTATTAATAATCATCATCATCATCACTAACAGGTATGAAAATCTTGTTTACATATTCACTCATCATAGAAACCTATGTGATAGTTTCTATCATAATTCTACTTTAAATACGACAAATATGACAGATGGGGATGTAGAGGGGTAAAGCCTATTGCCCAACATTACACAGTCAACATAGAGAGACTGTAGCATTTTTACCCATGTGTCACTGGTTCCAAAGCCTTGATTTTATACTGTTATAAACTGAAGCAGTAAAAACTGAGCAAACTATCCATGATCATATGGATAGCCAAGTGGGAGAAGGTGAATTCAGAGTAATATGAAAAGGAAAGTAATTTTCAAAATTAAAGTGTTAAGTAGGATAAGAGAATATTTTGGTAATAGTTTCCCATTCATAGAAAGATACAATTACTGTAAACTTTTTTTGATGCAGATAGCATTTCATCAACATAGGTAGTTTTAAAATGACTGGAAATATCATGAAAAGCTATATAGTTGCAATATTAATGGGTGATTTAAAATAAGACGCCCTGTTATGAATGTGCACGTGTGCACACACACACACAAATGCATACAAATTGTATCTCCTTCGATATGTTTTTTTGGAGGAAGTATATTACAGCAAAGAACTGACAGACTTGGGCCCAGACAGGATAGCATAGATCCATTTCTCTATACTCACCCTGCTCAACACAACTATGGACCCTGAAAATAATACAAGAGATAACCAAAGAAGGTCTCTGAAAGGCAGAACACAAATTGGCTTAGAACAAAGTGGCAGGGCACTTTATGTGACCACCCAACAAAAAAAAAAAGGAGACCCAGACTGAAGTTGGGGTCCAATGTAAGCACAGAAGACAGCTCAGACAGGCTTACTCCTCCCATGGATAAAATGAGAGTTCCTAGGACAACATCAGGAAAGCTTGGCACCACTGACATGCAGACCAGCAGAGAATCCACAGCAACAATTAGCTGGGAAACTATTTAGCCACAGGGTCTGAGACTCTCCCGTCCAGAGCCGCTGGGGTGGGCAGCTCAGCCACAACAAGCAGCCTGAGAAGACTTTTGTGCCCTCCCGCACTCAGGTGATACAGGACAGAAAATGAAGAAATCCTGTCAAAGTCATGAATTGTCTACAATATGATATCTGGTAAAGATTTAAGATACATTTTAATTAAAAAAGCTCACAGACAAATGGATCTTCAACTCTCGCATATTCTGCATTCTCATGCAAATTTTATCAAATCACATGTGCCATATAGAAAAAATTATATTTATTTCAAAAGGTAGTATTATTTATTATTCACTAATTAGAGCAATACAAATTCTCACAGCATGAGATAGATAATAGATAGATAGATAGATAGATAGATAGATAGATAGATAGATGATAGATAGATGCTTCTTCTACTGGAGAAAGGTTACAAAAGCCACATACGTATATAGAAACAATATATTTTATTTTGGGTATTATGTAAATGGGACATTTAGATAAGTGAACAGCTAGGGGAGGATTTTATGTACTGAAAGTGCTTAAGGGTGATGTGAGAAGAACAGTTTTTAATGTCAAACTGTCTTCACAACAGGGAAATTGTGAAGTAAACTAGAAATTTTAATATCTAATGAAAACTTGAAACCTGAAATAGGTTCATCCTAAATAATGTAACCCAATTATATAGTCTCTACTAACATGTAAAGCTGTCCATCAGTCTTATTTACCTCAGTTCACTGAGGTGAATTTTTATATCAGTATAATAATTAAATGTATAAATAAGACTTAATTCTATACCTTCAAAGCCAAATAGATGTTATTTCTATGGTGATTAATCATGTACATTTTATTAGTTTTTAGATGTCTTATTGGTATGAATATATTTATAACTCTTCTTCTGTCGAATATTTAAAGTGCTTATTTATACCACTGGAGGAGTATCTACCATATTTGTAACTATTTTCCATTTGTTACATTTATTCATTGTTACTTTATATTTGTTGCCCATTCCTTTTGGCTTCACTGGTTTTAAGTGAGCATTTTTTAAGATTCAGTTTTCTTGCTTTTCTTAGCATGAAAATTACACTTTTTTTTTTTAAAGATCTTATTTATTTTTCAACAGAGAGAGAGAGACACCGAGAGAGGGAACACAAGCAGGGGGAGTGGGAGAGGGAGAAGCAGGCTTCCCGCTGAGCAGGGAGCCCGATGCAGGGCTCGATCCCAGGACCCTGGGATCATGACCTGAGCTGAAGGCAGAAGCTTAACGACTGAGCCACCCAGGCGCCTGAAAATTACACTTCTTTAAAAAAATATTTGACCATTACACTTAAGTGACTAGGGGATAGGTGGATACATGTAATAGAGGGTATTCAGTGATACACAGGAATTATTTACCATTGGTCAATTTCCTTGTGGTTTCACAGGACACAGCATTTAATGTGGAGAAAAATAATGCCTTTTTATTTCCTCTGGAAGAAGTGATAAATCTCATAAGCTGTCCAGATACTGACTATGAAGAATATCCTGATCATATAACTATGAATTTTATTATTTTAAATAATCTTACAAGTGTTAAGATATAACTATAAATACAAATAGTTTAAAGTCTGTTTTGACTAACGGAAAAAATAAAGTTCAACATACTTAAAGTATCCATGAAGATACAGCAAGTCTCTGGCAGAAAAACAAACAAACAAGCAAAAACTTTGTGTCTTTTAGTCCAAACTTCCAAATTCTTCTAGTCAATTAATTCTGCCACACTATTTTCAAATGTAGTTTCTGTTCATACTTTCACACCTATATTTCAAAAAGAATTATCATGGTGTCTCATTTCAAAAATAAATAGGGAAATCTGGAATCCCAAATAAAAATATCAAAATGGTGAAAAATCTAAATTATTCTTACTTTAAAGTCTGTCTAGGTCCATTGAAGAAAACGTTAAAATAGTTTATTAATTACAGTCATTATACATGTAAGCTGACTCATTCCATTTCCTATAAATCAGTGGGTAATCACAGAAGATTACAGACTGAAAAACTTAATCTTAAGACTGGACGGCATAAAATTTTACAGAGACACAGGAGGAGTGATGTTCAGTGTAAAGGAAACTTCCAAAAATCATTTAAGGGAAGGGTAGTAGAAATGAGCAACTCCCTATATCAATCTACCTGCTAACATCGTGATGGTGATAAGGCAGGTTTCTTTATGAAATCCCTCCATCAGTGAAAATCTCACTTTTATCAAAAGTAGGGCGGGAAAGAGGAGGAACTTTTGCTTCATACTGTTGTTGAGGGGATTAAATTAGAACATGTATGTCAAGTGCCAAGTGCAGCTATAATGATAAATGAGGGCTGACGAAGGAGTGAACAGATACATATCATCCTGAACAGCTTATCATACTCTGCCACAGTCTTCAGCTCAGAGGGTCTGGAGTAAAATATATGAATAGAAGACAATATCAGAAAAAGGCAAAATCTGAATTACTGTGAGTTGGGGCACAAAAAATCCCTGATGGGAGGCGGCTTTGGTCCCTAAATAGAGGTGAACTACAACCAACCAAAAGAGCAGCTCCAGAAGCAGCAACAATACTTTTTAGGTGAATGATAATTTTTAGACACACACATATCTATATGCAAATATAAAACTAAGATGATTTGGTATCTTTTTACTTATGTTGTAAACACACCGGTTTTGAATTGAAAGACACAAGATTTTTGAAAATAGCTACTACTCATTTTTACTTGTATATTTATATACTTACTGTACTATATTGCTCTGAGATTTGTTGTTTTAGACTATAACTTTTTAGCACACAAATGAAAGATTTATAGCCTTAATAAAAATTAAAAATATATATCTTTAAATTATCTAGTCTCTCTCTTTCCCACACTACCCCTACCAATTTCCATGCCATCTTTCTTACAAAACAACTTTTATCTGTACAAAGTATCAAACTGTGAGTCATATGCTTTTAATCTTGGATTTTCAAAAAGTACTTAACTTTCTGTCATTTCTATCCCTGCCATGACTTTTCAAGCGAAAATACTCTCTGGCTATAATGATTCAAACAAAAACCAAAATTTCAAAAATCTCAAAAACAAAAATTTTAAAAAGATCTCAAAGACAAAATTATTTGTAGAAAACAACCTATCCATTAAACATGATATCATATAATAAAAAGGTTAAAAACATAGAGAAACAATTGCCTCATGGAAAGAGGGAAACATAGCACGGACTTTTGCAAGAGGGTAGATAGCTAGAAATAACAGATGACAAGGAAATTGCATTAAGCCATTTGTAAGAAATAGCTTAGAAATTCTACAATTTTGCTAGAATATGCCCCCAAAAGATGTTTTGTGGCAAACTGCATATGCATTATTGTTCAAGATGGGAGATAGCTCCCCTTAAGCACAAACATGTATGACAATTATTCAGGGAATTATTTTAACTTCTCAGTTAAACTTGCACAGTTGCACAGTTGCAAACTGAATAAATCCTAGAGTTGTAAATTCTATTACTACCCTATCTTGAGATAAACAGAGCTGTCTTTTGCTTCCTCTAAGATGATTTCAAGATCCCTCATTTCTCCCCACTATGTGTGATTCCATGAAAAACTGATTTAACTGGTATTATTCACTCTCAATATTTCTAGATGAAATATCCTCATGGTTTAATGTATCTCTAAATGTATACAAACCTAATCTCATATAATGTGAAAAATCAAAAATTTTCACTTCCAAAGTTTTCCTCATAAATGGCCCAGATCTGGGCACCTGGGTGACTGGTCATTAAGCGTCTGCCTTCAGCTCGGGTCATGATGCCAGGGTCCTGGGATCGAGCCCCACATCGGGCTCCCTCCTCCACAGAAAGTCTGATTTTCTCTCTCCCACTCCCCCTGCTTGTGTTCCCTCTCTGACTGTGTCTCTCTCTGTCAAATAAATAAATAAAAGCTTAAAAAATAAATAAATGGCCCACATCCCCCACATTGCTAAATGATTCAACCATTAATACAAAATTTTAAATAGACAAGAATAGCTCAGATACACTTGAAAAGAGAATCAAAACCTTACATGCAGAGTATCAAGACCTGCTGTATAGCTAGAATAATTATAAGGTTGTTTTGACAAACGTTACGTAATAGGCAAACAAAGAGAGCACAGAAAAATGCTCTTCATGTATCTGAACATCTGGTACGTAACAAATGTGTTATGGTAGATCAGTGGATGTTATAGGCTGAATCGGGTCCCCCACAAAAATCATGTATTGAAGTCTTAACCGCCAGCACCTCAGAATGTGAGCATATTTGGATATAGTCTTCACATAAATAATTAAGTTAAAATGAGGTCATGAGGGTGAGCTCTAATCCAATGTGACTGGTGTCCTTATAAGAAGAGGACATTTGGACACAGACATGTATAGAAGGACTATGTCATGTGTAGACACAGAGAATCTTAAGCCAAGGAGAGAGGCTTGGAACAGATCTGACTTGACAGCCTCAGAAGGAACACCCCTGCTGATACCTTCCTCACTCCTGGACTTCCAGCCTCTAGAACGGTGAGAAAATGATTTGTTTGTTTAAGTTGCCCAGTTTTGGGTACTTAGTTGTGGCAGCCTTAGCAAATTAATTTAAGTACTTTCTACTCATTTGAGAGATTAGGGAAGGATACTTCTATTGAAGCAATCTGTGAAAACGTAGGATAGGATGTTAAAGGTCCATGAAGGAATTTAGATTCATTTAACCCAATTCCCTAATTGTAGAAAGAATAAAACTGTGGCTTTTTTTCAGTGTGACTTGCTCAGGAATATACAGCGAATTATTGGTGGGGTTAGCCTACAGAACTAGTCTTCTACCCCATGCTCACTCACAGGTTTTCCAGCTTCCCATTTTCGATATTGTTCTCAGCTGTCATAGGGTTTGCCCAAATTCAATAGTAGGTATATACCTGTGTTTGGATTATAAGGTAAGGACCCACATAATTATAATCTTGGTTTCTTAGTATTTATGTAAACAAATGGTCCTGTAGATTCCCCTTTACATAACATGTAGATGACAATTTTTGTGACAGATCATTTCAAGTAGAAAAAGGTAGGTACATATTCTGGATGTTTTGTTTTGTGTATCTGGAACAACAAAAATGGAGTTGCAAATTTGTCATGTGATTTAATACAATTTTCACACATTATATATTCAATAAAAGTTGACAATATTAGGACTGTTGGTTAAGTAAAATGAACAGGTGACATGAATCATTCCATACATTAATGTGGGGATAATATGCTATATTTTAAAAAGCATCAGTAAATAGATGAATTGGTATGAAAACACTTCTTCCAGAAATGCTCATAGTAAAAAATATTGGAAACAACTTGACTTTTCCTCCAGTAAAACTAAATTGAATATCCATGCTAGGAATATTATGCTGCCATTAAAAGGGAAGGCTAACCTTTACATTTATTGTCTTGAAGTAATATCCATGAGATGTACATTAAATAATGAATCAAATTTAAGTAATTTTTTTAGAGAGAAAAAGAGAGAGAGAGAGGCAGAGGGAGAGAGAGAATCTTAAGCAGGCTCTGTGACCAGCGCAGAGCCCAGTGCAGGGCTTGATCCCACAATCCTGAGATCATGACCTGAGCTGAAATCAAGAGTTGGACATTTAACCAACTGAGCCACTCAGGCGCCCCTAAGTAAATATTTTAAATGTTGATACTAATGTGAATTTACATATTTATATGAGCATGGCAAATGTAGTTAAATGATCCACACTTTGAAGGCACAGTTAACAAATGAGATAACATCACAGAATATCTGATATCCATAGTTCATGGCAGACAGATATTATTCTGCTAATTATAGATGGTAAATTTAAGAAGTGACCAAGCTCTTCATTCTTTTGGTACTTGGTGATACTGGGTCTATCATCTGTAAACTGGAATGGTGAAAAAGATATAAGATAGATTGAATGATAAAGAAAAGACCTGGATTTGATAACTAGAATCAACAAATATGCTCCTCTTTATTCTCTTTAAATCTTTCCTTCCTATAAGAATATATCTTCCTAAATTTTTCCTAGTTTGGAAAATTAAATTTTCCTTTTGTTATATTTTACTTTGCATATAAACAATATCAGATTTACTGCAGAAAGACAAATGTAATATATTAATTGGGAGTATTTATTAGCCATATTAAAATTAGAAAAATGTTCAACATTTAATTTATTAAATAGAGGAGAGACACTTAGAGACACTGGCATTATTATATCTGTGTTAAGATAGGCAATATTACCAACACTTTGGAGATTCAAATTATTTTTTAATCAAAAGTTAGGAGTAAAGGCAGATTTCAAATACAAAATAACAAGGAACAAAATTGGATTAGAAGCAAATCCTCTTCAGGAGAGAAAGGCAAACTATGATCTGATTATATGAGTACAATTAAAATTAAAGATTGTTCTGAGGCAATAATTTTCTTTACAAAACTTTGCTATTTGTGGATGGAGTTTAGATATACACAGTGCAGAAGGCTAATTCCAAAACTTTACAGTTACTTACTTTCTTGAAGAAGGACAGAGACAGTAATAGTGAATTTACTTCGTATTTGCTCAATTCTCTTCTCTCTTTCCTTTGGGGTTTAATTCACATTGTGACAATCAAAAACAAAAAGCTTTATTGTCATGAAGTATTTGGTTGTATTAAACAGTAGTAATGATTGATATATTTAACATATTTTGTTTAATTATAAACCCATGATTGGACACCATAGGAAGCAACTTATAGGTATCTATGTCTAATAGCAGATTTCTGGAGGTATATTAAGTCTATTCCTGAGATAACCTCACAATCGCTGTTCAAAATAGGTGGCATGTTGGAAAAATGCTGAAATTAATCCAATTGCTTTAAGAAAATATGCACTCAAATGTGTCAAAAATTTCCTATAAAGGTATTTCTTATCTACCAAAATGTATTAACAGTTATGTTTTTCATGTGATGACTTTCATAGCAGCAGCAGGTCAGAGAAACATAGTTAAGTGATTTCTACAGGTAGAAAAGAAAATAGGCCACTGGCTGTAGAGTCAGAAATCTGAGCTCTAAACTCTCGTATCTTAGACAACAGAGACAATGTGGGGAGGTGTCTTCCTAGAAGCTAATCAGGCTCTTGGTATTACGTCAGTATGGACTTGAAGAATTACACAGATGCTAAGGAGCTTCAAATGCCACTTGCACACTTCCCAGTAGTTTGACCTGGGTCAAAAATTTCATCTCTCTGCATCAGTCCCTCATTTATTACACAGAGAAAATAAGAATATTCACCCACAGGGTGGTTATACACAGAGTGATTTTTTGAAACTTAATTGAGGTAATCAGAGGAATCATCATTCTTTAAAAGATTCACTTATTTATTTTAGAGAGAGAGAGAGAAAAAGCATGAGCAGGAGGGGCAGAGGGAGAGAGAATCTCAAGCAGACTGTGCTGAGTGCGGAGACTGACGCGGGGCTCCATCCCACAACCCTGAGATCACGACCTGAGCTGAAACCAAGAGTCTGATGCTTAACTGACTGAGCCACCCAGGTGCCCCATCATTTTGTTTTATTAACACAGTTATAAGATTTTTTTAAAAAAGCTTCCTTAAATATATATAAGTGAATATAATACAAAAATATGCACATGTATAATATAGAATCTGCCCTGCTCACTGAGAGGAAGAGACAAAGTTGATAGTTCACAAACCCAATGTAGTTAAATTCTGTAGGAGAAAGTACTGGAGGAGTCACACAGAGAAAAAGCTCAGGAGTTCTAAAGAGGGTGGACTTTCTCAGTGCTGAAATGACTGATTCTTGATAGCCATATACATACTACCCACAGCTGTGGAAAGAACCAGTGGAAAAGATGAGAAAAAATGCCCATGAAAATCACAGAAGCCTAGAAATACTCCCTGTCCCCCTCAGACAGAAACAAAAGACGCTGTAATCCAGAGAACACTGGGTAGAAACGTAAAACTCTCCATCTTAATGGTGTCACAAAATTAACCCAATATTAAAGCCTGCTTTAAATGTCCCCTAATAGATCATAAAAGCAATTTCAAAAAGAATATAACAGATTTCTGTTAGTGTAACTGTAGTTGAGGATAAAACCTCAAATGCATATATAGGAATATAAAAAAATCCATCACCTGATTATCTAAAAACACAAAGTTCGGCAACCAATAAAAAATTTCCATGTACACAAAAGAGCAGGAAAATATGACCCATACAAAAAAGAGGACACAATCAGTACAAACACACCATGAATTGACACAGAAAATAAAAATAATAACAGACATGAGAATTAAATGAGCATTGTCATCAGTTTGCTCCATATATACATGGAAGTAAAAGAAAGCATGGGCTTGATGAGAACAATGAAATAAATTTTTAAAAATTCAAATCACACTTCCGGAGATTAAAAATGAAATATGTGGGATAAAAATTACATTATCTGCGTCAATAGCAGATTCTGTAACACAGAGGAAACATCAATGAATTTGAATGTACAGCAATAGCAATTATCCAAAATGACTCAGAGACAGAAACAAGTCTGGAAAAATCTGTGGACAGAATCAACAACCTATGAAATGATATCAAGTGGTCTAATACAAGTGCAACTGAAGATGGAGAAGGAGGAGGAAGGTGATCATATTGAAAAATCAATGGTCTCAAATTTGACAAAAAATATAAACACAAAATGCCACAAGCTCAATTGATTAGAAAAGTCCTTAAGGGAAAAACGAGAACAACAACAAAAAACTAAGGCACATTCTAATTTAACAATGAAGTGTCAAAAACCAATAATAAAGAGAATTTTAAGAGCAGGCAGAGAATAAACACATTATGTACACAGGAAAAGACAAAAGAAGAACAGGCATACTACATAAGCTAGATGGCAATGGGAGATCATGTTTAAGCAAAAATAATGACAATGTGTTTTTTCTGTTTAAAAGATATGTACAATTAAATTGCATGATAACACTTTTACAAAGGACAGGAGGAAGCCAATAGAATAATGTTCTAAGGTCCTTATATTTTAAGTGGCATATTGTTCATTTTTTTAAAGTTCAGCTGTGATAAATTAAAGACATATATTACAATACCTACAGTACTAACCCAAACAAAACCAGAGAGGTGTAACTAACAAGGCAGATTAGAAATGAAAATAAATCACAGAACTACTCAAATAATCTAAAAAAAAATGGGAAGAAAAGATAAAAAAGGAAGAACATATGAAATGAGCAAAAAACAATATGATGGTATATCAATAAAAAAATAAATTAAAATGATATTTCAGATTGGAAAAAAAAGATCAATGCCCACCTTTATGGTGCCTTCAAGAAACCCACTTTAAATATAGACACAAATAAGTTAAATGCAAAAGAATGAAAAAAGGACAACTAAGATGGCCTTTAGTAGGTAAATAGATGAATAAACTGTGGTCCATCCAGACCATGGAACAGTATTCTGAGCTAAACCAGAAATGAGCCATCAAGACATGGAGGAACCTTAAATGCATAGTACTAAGTGAAAGAAGTCAATCTGAAAGGGCTATATACTGTATGATTCCAACTATATGGCATTCTGGAAAAGGCAAAACTACAAAGACAATAAAAAAAAATGTGGTTCTTAATGTCCTGGTGGAGGGGGCTGGGGAAGGGGAGAGATGAATAGGTATAGGACAGAGGACTTGGGAGCTAGTGAAAATGTTCAGTATCACAACACGGATATATGTCATTATATGTTTGCCCAAACCCATAGAGTGTACAACAGCAACAGTGAACCCTAAGGTAAACTATAGACTTTGGGTGATTATGATGTGTCCGTATAGGTTCATCCTTGGTTAAAGGGAAAAAAAAAAAAAAAGTACTTATCTGGTGGAAATGTTGATAATGAGGAGGCAATGTATGTGTGGGGGCAGGGGGTCTATGGGAAATCTCTGTACTTTCCTCTCAATTTAGTTGTAAACCTAAAACTGCTCTAAAAAAGTTAAGTCTTAAAAACAAAAAGATGCTAACATGCTAACTTATTTTTTTTAAGTTGGAGTGGCTATATTTATCTGAACCCAGTAGACATTAAAGCAAAGAATATTGCTGGGAATAAAAAGTGCCATTTCCTGGGGCGCCTGGGTGGCTCAGTCGGTTAAGCGGCTGCCTTCGGCTCGGGTCATGACCCCAGGGTCCTGGGATCGAGCCCCGCATCGGGCTCCTTGCTCAGCGGGAAGCCTGCTTCTCCCTCTCCCACTCCCCCTGCTTGTGTTCCCTCTCTCGCTGTGTCTCTCTCTGTCAAATAAATAAATAAAATCTTAAAAAAAAAAAGTGCCATTTCCTGATAAAAAAAAGAATAAACTTATTAGGAATACATAACAATTCTAGGGACGCCTGGGTGGCTCAGCCAGTTAAGGATCTGCCTTGATCAAGTCCCCCATCAGGTTCCTTGCTCAGCAGGGAGCCTGCTTCTCCCTCTGACTGCCACTCCCCCTGCTTGTGCTCTCTCTCTCTCTCACTCTCACAAATAAAATCTTTAAAACAAAAAACAAAGGAACACGTAGCAATTCTAAATATGTATGCACTTAATAATAGAAAGTCAAAATTCATGAAGCTAAAACTGATAAAACTGTATAGAAAAATAGACAAATTGGGGCACCTGGGTGACTCAGTCCTTAAGCGTCTGCCTTCGGCTCAGGTCATGATCTCAGGATCCTGGGATCGAGCCCTGCATCGGGCTCCCTGCTCTGTGCGAAGCCTGCTTCTCCCTCTCCCACTCCCTCTGTTTGTGTTCCCTCTCTCACTGTGTTTCTCTCTGTCAAATAAATAAATAAAATCTTTTTTTTAATAAATAAAATCTTAAAAAAAAGAAAAAGAAAAATAGGCAAATTAACACTTATATTTGTTGGTTCAATATACCTCTCTCAATAATTGATAAAACCAGCAGAGAGAAAACCATTAAGGATATGGAAGACTTGAGCAACATTATCAACCAACTTGACCTAATTAACATTCACAAAATCTTCCATCCTTCAGGTATACATCCACATTCAAGTGAACAGGGAAAATATGCCATGAGAAAATATTCTGTATCATAAAATAAATCTCAGTAAATTTAAAAGGATTCATATCATGCAAAGTTTGTCCTCTGACCATATGGGATTAAATTAGAAACCAATAACAGGAAAATAGTTGGAAAATCTCCAAGTATTTTGAAATAAAACAAAACACTTTAATTTTTTTTAAGAGAGACTGAGAAGGAGGAGCTGGGGGTGGGGAGGAGGGCAGAGGGAAAGAATCCTAAGCAGACTCCACACTGAGCATGGAGCCCCATGAGGGCTCCAAGGGCTCAATATCATGACCCTGATATGATGACCTGAACCAAAATCAAGAGCTAGACACTAAACCGACTGAGCCTCCCAGGTGCCCCAAAACAAAACACTTCTGAATAACCCATGGGTCAAATAATAAATGAAATTTTAAAACTGTTATTTGTAAACCAGAATGTTTCGTTTCAAAAGCTTTTTTCAAAATAATTATTTAGTAAATATTTTATTTGAGATAACAATAAACTAAAGAAAGCAATTCATAAAAACAGTTGATAGAAATTAATTCAAGTTGATGCTTAGAAATGACTCAAGAAACTGTTTTAATTATTCTATAACATAGTCTGGGTAATTGATGAGCAGAGATGTATGTCATATATACCAGTTACACGTACATGCCGAATTCATGGTCTCTCTAAATGCCCTACCGAATGAACTAATTTAGAGTACTCTGGACTATTTTATCCTCCTCCTTCAGCTACCTAGAATTCTATCTCCTTTCCCCCCGTGTTCTGTCTATACCAACACCTTTAGTGTCCTAATTTGTTTACATGAGAATCTGACATGCTCACCTCTATGCAAGTTGCAAAGTTTTGTTTCACATTGTTCAAAGGAGGCAGGCTGAGGGAAGTAATTCATCATTTAAACTATTCTCTCATTGAAATTAAAGCACTAAGAGAAATGTCAATGAATATCATTCCAAAGTAGTGCATTTTTAGGACTATTTCCTAATACCTCTTTGTTTTACTCTGGGCAAAAGAAGCCATTCCTGGATACCAGGACAGGAAGGACACCACACCCAGCACAGGAAGTACAGCACACCCAGCACAGGAAGTACAGCACTCCCAGGACAGGAAGTACAGCACATCCAGGACAAGAACTACACCACATCCAGGACAGGAACTACACCACGCCCAGGGGTCAAGACAGGGAGGATTAAAGATCTGTTAACACTTGGGTTTAGTCCAGGAGAACGTCTTTTCTCCAGTTTTACAGTGATATATAGAGTGGACTATTGAACACACATGCACAGAGTGGCTATGTTATCTTGGTCAGCACCTGAGCTTCTCTGGTATTTCTCCACGAGTAAAACTGGGATATTAAAACAAACCAACAAACCTCAACACATCCAGACCTAGTAGGTCAAATAACAGTAAACATCATTTCACCTGTGAAATAGTATATTACTCATAGTTTTAAATTCTATATGAAACTAGAACAAGAGAAAAACTTTATTTCCAGATCAGTATTGCTTTCATATAGTGAACTTCACAGAAATCCACAAGAAATATTTATACTGGCATCAATTTCTCTGATTCTTGCACCCCAAGGCACCATGTAATGATTATATTTATATACTGATTATTAAAACTTAATTTATTAACTCTATTTTTCACATTATCATGTATATGTTCAATGTAAATATTGGGTAAAATAAATTGGTGGTTTTGGAAAATAGTGGGTAATATCTACACACACACACACACATATATATGTATGTATGTACAAGATGTATTTACAGATTTATTAAAAAATAATTTTAAAAACTTAAACTACAGTAAACTATTAGTTTTAAAGCTATCTATCCAAACATCTTTCCTGATATGGGGAAATACTTTATTGTATGAACTTTGAGGTACTCCTATATAGGGTATTCAAATGTGATCTAGTGTTTAAAAGTGAATATTCTTGGGGCACCTGGGTAGCACAGCCAGTTAAGCATCCGACTCTTGATTTTAGCTCAGGTCATGATCTCATGGTCATGAGATTGAGCCCCATGTGGGGTTCTGTGCTCAGTATGGACCTTGCTTGAGATTCTCTCTCTCCCTCTTCCTTTGCCCCTCCCCCTCCCTCTGAAAATAAAAATCTTTTTTTAAAAAGTGAATATTCTTCCCAGAGATTTAAGTGCTGAGGGAGGATGCAAAGATCAGCAAGGCTAGTAATTGCTCATAGCATCAACTTAGAGCTGAGAGTTGATTGCTGTTATCTACAGAAGTAGCTTAACTAGACCGTTCCTTGGTCTTGACTGTTTTCAGGCAATGTATTGTAACCAAGGCTGGCTATCTTCCCTCCCTCTCTCCCCTTTTCCTTTTCCCATCCCTCCTCCTCCTTCTCTCTCCCTCTCTCTCTCTTTCTTTCCTTGTTTCTTTCCTTCTTTCTCATGTTTTTCAAGCTCAGTCCTCTAGTTTCTAATTGATTTTGTGAACACACAGATATCCTTCCAAGATTCTTTTTTCTGTTTAATTAGCCAGAGCAAGCATTTGTTATTTTTTAAGGAAGAATAATGTTGGCACATAAACTAATTAGTTTGAGAGCTTATTCAAATGAATTGTATAAACAGCATCAAGGTATTGTGTTATATTATATAGAAACTCCATTAAATATTAAATAACAATTAAAATATTAAACTAAATTATAGTAGAATCTACAATTAAATACTACAATTTCAAGAGTTTGTAAGTAGCTCTGGGAAAATACAGCAAAGTTTCTCTTATAGTCAGCAATAAATTATTTCTAGTAAAATTACTAATTTGGCTACTAAAACAATATAAATTGTAAAAACAATTGGATTTTGGGAGGAAAACAAAATTTAAACAAGAAATTTCACTTACATTAATTAGTGATAAAAATTTTCAAACTATTAAATACTTAACTTGCAAAAGCTTATCTAGTGTATAAACCTACATTAAAGTGACAAAATCTTTTTTAAATATAAAAAACAACAATTTAAAGCCTTAGTTTTGGGGGCAACTGGGTGGCTCAGTTAAGCGTCTGCCTTTGACTTGAGCCCCTTGTCATGCTCCCTGCTCTGTGGGGAGCCTGCTTCTCCCTCTGCCCCTCCCCTGCTAGTGCTCTTTCTCTCTCTCTCACATCCTCTCTCTCTCTCTCTCTCGCTCAAATAAATAAATTAAATCTTTAAAAAAAAGCCTTAATTTTTGAAAACTTTTTGATGTGAATGCAATGTTGTATCTCTAGATACCCAGTGTATAAATTCCACAAAAAATGAGAATTGTTTCCCTATGTTAAAATAAGAAAAAAGAAAATTTCTTTTGCAAATTCAAAGTGCATCCATTTGCATGCTGAAGACATTTCCAAGTGCTTTTCTATCTTTGATACAGTTGATGACAGTATGTTGGCAGAATAAAATAAAAAAATAAAGAAAACAATTCAATCTTTCAAAATATTTGTGTGTACATGTTTTTGACTTATACTCCCTTAAACTTTTAAACATACTTGTCTTCTGTGACTAAATATATCAATAATGGAGTATACTCTTGAGACACTCTTCACAACAGAGTTACAGTGATTACCTAGCATTAAATAAGTGCTTCAGAAAATAAAATAAATGGGTTTTCTATTGTGTGAGTGGTAGGTCCTTAAATGCAAAATCAAACCAATTCCACAATGCTATTTAATTCATAAAAATTATGCTTTATATGTAGAGAAAAGAAGGCCACATTCCAAGATACGGTCTTAATTCAATGACAAATGGAATGTCACTAACTCTGTAGGTTGCAGTAATATTGGTTACTTAATTAGCATTATTTTATTCAATAGTCCTTAACATTTACTGACCTGAATGTTTTCATGGTAAATCAATACTATTGATGATTTTTACCTTTAACAGTGTACAGCAATGTTTGCTGAGTGGAACCTGTCAACAATGCAGCTTTCGGGTTTTTGTTTTATGGCTTCTTGTTGTTGTTATTTTTAATGGTTCTTTGCTAAATAAAACCTTAGGTTTGAAGTAATAACCTGGGTTCTATTAGTACCATTACTATACCCTAAGCGAATATTTTGAGTAAATCTCCTCGGTTCTCAAATTGTGTGAACAGAATTTTATCTTCTCTAAATTTGGAAATATTAGTATTTTCCCATAAATAAAGGTTCTGAAGAACACTATGAAAAACTGAACACATTAGATAAATATGTGACACTATCAATGAATTTTTGTAATGTTTTACAAACAACTGAAGAATATCACAACCTATAGTTTGACATTTATTCAGAATATCAAGTTTGAAAGGAGACATTATTTATTATAAATTGAGAATCTATTTAAAGTTAATGATATTTTTTTAATCTTAAATCTAAGGACAGGAATCACAAAACTTACCTGTAAAAGACCAAGGTGGATCCAATTTTGATGCTGACACATATTGTCTTTTTTTTCCTTAAAGATTTTATTTGTTTGTTTGTTTTAGAGGGGGGAGGGACAGAGGGAGAGAGAATCTCAAGCTGACTCCACACTGAGTGCAGAGCCCAACGTGGGGTTCGATCTCCCGACCCTGAGATCATGACCCTGAGATCCTGACCTGCGCTGAAACCAAGAGTCAGACGCTCAACGAACTCAGCCATCCAGGCATCCCACACATATTGTGAGTCTTAACATGAACAAAAGTTAAGCTACTAAAAGAGAAGGAATAAGTTCTGGAAAGATGAGCCACATTACCTTTAATATCACTATTTCTGATGCCAGCTGTCAAAATATGAATGTTGGACCTGACAATTACTACTTATGCAATCTTGAGAAGCTTCTCTAAATCTTGGTGTCTCAGTTTCCCCATGAGTAAAACCAGGGTAAAGTGTTTATAGAGCTTTTGTATATAAACAAAAAATATACATAAGCTACAGAGGAAAATGGCAAAAACACTTATTTAATAACCAAATGGCTTTTGAGAACATGGAAAAATTTAACACTTGAGCTTCTGGACATTTCTTCAATTCCCTCCACTTACGCTTCTCTACGTAATCAAATAAAAAGAAAAAAAAAAGACCTTGCTATAAAAAAAAATGTTTTACAAATAGGATAGACTTCCAATTAGATACAAAAGAATGAAGAATTTCTTTCTTTTGATTAACACCAATAAAAATAAGGATGTGATAAATACCATATGCATCTGTGGAACTGTTAAAAGAGCAGAGGATGAAAGGAAGCCTAAGTGAACTAATTTCTAGAGAGAGAAGAACTTCAGATATGAATATGTGTGTCTTAGGACCAGATGCTGGGCCTGCATGATATCAGGCTGAGAAGTCTTGCCAAAAACATGAGACTCTGCCCACTGAGACAGGCCAGCCACACTACTAACCACAGGATAGTAGCAGATGGACTGGAATCGGGAAGTTTCTGAAACACATCTATAACTTCCTCAGCCTGACAATTCCCCCAGCCATCCCCTTTCCACAAACACATATATCCATAAACAATGTGTGTGAGAAATGTACTAAGGCAGTGCTGAAGTATAGAAAAGACTCAGCCTCATAAATTCTCATGGTTCCTAGAACCTAAACGTGCAGTGGTTGAATCCAAATTTTAAAGCGATGTCTTATCCTGCCCAAACTCAAAATCTAATAAAGTCAGAGATCAGCCATTAGCTAGAGAAGCATCAGTACCTGGTGGGTGGGGTGTTGCAAAACTTAGGTAAACTCAATCTTATAAAAGAAGCGGGCTGGTCCTTGATACTCTCAGAATGGGTGAAATATAAATAATTCTCATCTTCATTACCAGATACAGGAACATGGGAAATCAACTCACTGGGGGTGTGGGGTGGGGGAGCACAAAGCAATGATATACCACAATATTTTATACAAAATAGTATAAATATTTATGCATTAATAATATTCATATATGTATTATGTGTGATGTATATATGTTATGTGTGTATATGTACCTGTGTGAGTGTGTGAGTGTGTGAGTGTATGTGTGTGTGTATGCTATATACATATAACATTGTATTCTGGTCCTCTATTTCTACAAATAAACATACCCCAATAACAATAGTGTGATTTAGGACAATTTCCTAAATTTACTACAGTTTGCTTCAAAATTTAATGCAAAGCTATAAAATACTATAATAGTATAAAATAAATAATTTCAGAATAAAATTAGCATAGATTATACATGGTCGTTACACGAAAAACTACTAAATATTCCTGAGAGATATTAAAGAAAACCTAAATAAATAAAGAGATGGACTATAAACATATATTGAAAGACTTAATATTTTGAAAATGTCAATTTAATCTATAAATTCAGTGCAATCCCAATCAAAAAACTAGTATATTTTTTGAAATATTGACTTGTCAATTTATGCATTATGTGTCAGCAAAAAATTCTGTAGTAGTCAACTCAGAAAATAACAAACTTAGAATTACATGACTTGATTTTTTAATTGTTGTCAAAAATATACATTAAACTTAACACCTTAAGCTTTTTTAGTATATAGTACAGTAGTGTTAACATAAACACACTGTTGTGCAACAAGCCTCTAGAATATTTGTTTATGCAAAATTGAAACTCTATATTCAGTGACTAATACCTCTCCTTTTCTCCTTCCCCCAAGCCCCTTGAGTATTATTCTACTTTTGTTTGTAAACAGGAGATAGCTCCTGTAAGTGGAAATATGCAGTATCTGCCTTTTTGTGACTAGCTTATTTCACTTTGCCTAGAGTCCTCAAAATTCATCCATACTGTAATATATGACAAGATTTCCTTCTTTTTTAAGGCTGAATAACATTCCATTGTCTGTATTTAAACCACATTTTCCTTATTCGTTCACCTATTAATGGTTGAATAAAGGAGAAAAACATACCATTGTCTCAATAAGTGCACAATAAGCATTTGAAAAAATCTGTCACTTTCATAATAGAAACTCAATAAAACAGGAACAGAAGACAAATTTTCCAACCTCATTAATGAAAAACTATAGCTAATATCAAACAACATAAAAAAAAAATCTCTTAACACTATGTGTGTTTAACATTGTGCTAGAGGGTTCCAGCCCGTGCAATCAAGCAATAAAAAACAAAAGTAGACTGAAGGTAAACCAGATGGAAAGGGATGTCCTCATTTATAGATAGTATGATTATACATGTAAAAAACTATGAAGAATCAAGAAAGAAAAAAAAGCTGCTAAAAATAAGTGAATTTTGCAATGATACTACTTCAATGTCAAAATACAAACCCTAGTTTTATTTTTATCTTCTAAAAAAAGAACACAGAAAATAAAATTTTAAATTATATTCCATTTCCAGTAACAAAGAAACATTAACATTAAACACTTTGGAATATATCCAACAAAGGTGAACCTCAAAACTTCAAATATTGCAAAGGGTAAATAAATAAATAAATATAAAAATAAGTTATGTTCATGGATTGGAAGATTTGATATTTTTAAGATTTTAAGACTCCGCAGTGATCTATAGATTCAGTGTAATGCCAACCAACATTCACAGAAGAGTTTTATAAAGACACTGACAGGCTGATTTTTAAAATTCAAATGGAAAGGCAGACAAAAACTAAACAAACAATTGTCAACAAGAAGAACATATGTGGATAGATTAGGCAACTTGTTGTTAACATTTAATACAAATTTACAGCTATGAAAACACTATGTTGATGACATAAAGATAGATATACAAATAAATGGAACAAATTAGATATTCTAAAAATCAACCCACAGTTGGATGGCCAATAGATTTTTGACACATACACTAAAGTAATTAAATGGAGAAAGATAGTGTTATAGTTAAATATTCCTGGAACAACTGCATATCTGCTAAAAACAAACAATAAACAAAAACACTGACCTCACACCACATATATAAATATACACATAAGTAACTCAAAATGGTTCGTTGTACTGAATGTAAGAGCTAACCTAATCAACTACCTAATATTGGTTGGTCGATGATTTCTTAAACAGAAAAAAAGCATAACTATAAAAAATGTTTAAAATGTGCTTCATAAATATTTAGAACAACCTTTTCTTTCTGAAACACATAGTTAAGAAAAACTCAGAGGCAAAAGACTAAAAAAATGCAAAACATCTATCAAAGGACTATTAACCAGTGATATAAAGAACACATACAATAAAGTAGTAAAACAACCCAGATAAAACAATGTTCAAAATATTTGATCACTCTTGAAAAAAAATGCCAATAAGCACATGAACAGATGTGAAACATCATTAGGCACAAGAGACATGCAAATTAAAACCACATATGATGTACTACTCACTTGCTGGAATTGGTAAAGTTCAAAAGATTAACAATATTAAGTGTTGGTGACAATGCAGAGCACCTAGGGCTGTCATATAGTACTACCTGGAAAACAGAATGGCACAGCCACTTTGGAAATAGAAATGTCACAAAATTTAACATTCACGTATTACCTGACCCAACAATTCCACTTATGAACTTTTACTCAAGAGAAAAAACAAACAAACATGTGCTAATGCAAAGATGAATAGATAACTTTTTATAGCAACATTGTTCTAAATTACCACAAACTGGAAAACCCAAAATGCATAACAACTGTCTACTCTATAAGCTAGTTGGAGTTTGTCATATTATATTACTCAGAAATACAAATGAATGAAATATTGATACATAAAACAATATTATTCTAATGGGGAAAAAGCAGACACAAAAGACTATGTAAAGTTGATTAAATTTATATGGAAGTCTAAGAAAGGAAAATCTATAATAACAGAAAGTAGATCAGCAGTTTCCTGGGTTAGGGGGTGGGGTGGAAGATTGGCTGCAAAATGGAACAGAGAAACATATAGAATGAAGAAACTTGATGTATTCCCTGATTATTGTAATGGTTGACTGACTACGAACAATTACCAAAACTCAAGAAACTACCTATTAAATTAGTATATCTGATTGCATATAAATAAAATCTTAGCAAAACTAAATGCATAAATTAATAAAGGAGTAAAGGAAATTCAGAGAGTACTAGATCAAATCTCAAAGAGTTGCTCTCCTTCCCAATGTCATAGATTTCTTAATTGACTGAACTCAAAAGTAGTGAGACAGATACACCAATAAAAAGACTAGGAAGTCAGATTCTCTGTCATTCCTCACCCACTAGAGAATAAATTTCCATCATTCATTTGACTTTGGAGATCATCAAAGGCTCAGACCATGACACAAAATTCACATTAGCTCATTAACTGGTGATGGATAAGGGAACCAGCAAAGTGCTATAATCAGTTCAACAAGCATCATAGAAGCTTGGGCATTATTAGGACAGGACTGCTGGGTTGATTAGGGGAAAAAACTAACTGATGTCAACAGGGCTACAAACCACAGTTTCTGGAATTACTTGTCCCTCTGGACTGAAAACATTCATCACTGCTGAAAAACACACACACACACATACACACACACAATGTGATCTGTACTGTCACTAACCCTGGTACTTTAATCAACAGTGGATAGTAAATGAACTAATTTTCCCTTCCAGATAATCTTCAGATAGTCTTTCCATTGGCATTATGTTGAACAGGTATGATATTCCTGTCCAGGTACAAACATACTGAGAGTAAGGTTATTATTTTAACTAACCAACAATACAAAAAAGCAAAGCAAAACAAAACAATATCAGCCCTTCACTCAGGTTTACAGCTGTATCTATCAAAAGGCAACATTATTATTTGAAAATGTTTACCTTAGTCACCACCTTCCCTGACCCCACGGCAAAAGGAAGTGAGGACTTTGATAATTTCTTTTGCTCTTTAGCAAATTTAGCAAATCTGCCCTATTTTTTCCATATCATAATTACAGCTGAATTATATAGGAATAAAAATGACCTGAAATTGCACAATCTGTCAACCAGGAAGTGGGTGGATCTCAGGAAACATTTTCTTTTTTTGAATGTCTAATTTTAATTTCTGTTGGAATATCAACTAGTTTTGACTACATGTTTAATAGGAGAGAAGAAAAAGGATGATATTTTTCCTATATTTTTTTCCCTTTAGGCCATCTCTTTAATCTTAATAAATTTTAATTTTGGCTTTTTTTTTATTAAGCCAAACTATAGTAGCTTTTATATACATAGAAAAGCTGGACATTCTTTCTGGAGTTTTAACAAGAAAAGCAATTCCATGTTTTGACCCTGAGAGAATAATCTGACAGATACCCCCCTCCTCCCATCACTGGCTTCATATTGAGGGCACTCATCTTTCCTCAGAAATGGAAAGATGACTGGGGCAGCAGAAGAACAAAATAGCGGTCGTCAACAAAACTAAAATATTTTTCTCGCTGTTTGATCAGCTTTAGAGCTCTTGTAAGCATAAATATTCTGCCATATACTTGAGATGGAGCACAGAAGATGTACTAGTTTCTGCCACACAGGGCTCTCAGTACATTAGCTTCAATACCAAATACCTTCAAGTATGAAATGGAATAGTAAGTTTTGTTTATACCTGTTTGGAGAAATTTGTTTTATGGTCCCCAATACAGAATTCTGCAAATTTAGATTTGAGAAAGCAGGACATATATATATATATATATATTCATAGTTAAACTGTATAAAACAATTATTTTCTCTAAAGTAGGAGTAATGATTATATCTAACTTATGATGTTGTTATAATTAAATGAGTTAAGACCCTGACTGCAGGTGAACCAGCAAATCTCCAAGAAATTAGCAGGGTTAAAAGAAAACTCATCAAACCCTGTTGTTTGTTTCCATTGAGAAATATGAGGGCAGACTCCCATGAACAGAGAGAAAAGAAGGGTGGGAAGAGGAGATGGAGTAGACAAGCAAATGGAGACCAAACATAAAAAGAGTGGAGACAGTGACAAAGTGAGGACATTTTCTCAGTCCCTGGAAATCTATTTTCTTCTGAGGCAACTGGCACTTCTGATATTAGATCTATGGGCTATTTCCTAGGTCCCTTTTGTGTTTAAGACACTTTAAATACATATTGTTACACACACATTAATACATAAATACATATTAAATCCTATGTAATGTACATTAATGATAATTATATGATACATAATTAAATTTCTTATTAACAGTTTATGTATCAATGCTACATAATTGCATGTCGATATATAATTACATACACGTAAGTGTAAATTAATTAAAGATAAAAATTTGGGGTTTTAATTCTATATTTAAGATAAATAGTATTTCTTTTCTTTTCTTTTTTTAAAGATTTTATTTATTTATTTGACCGAGAGAGACACAGCGAGAGAGGGAACACAAGCAGGGGGAGTACAAGACGGAGAAGCAGGCTTCCCGCGGAGCAGGGAGCCCGATGCGGGGCTCGATCCCAGGACCCTGGGATCATGACCTGAGCCGAAGGCAGACGCTTAACGACTGAGCCACACAGGTGCCCCATAAGATAAATAGTATTAAATTCAAATATAAGAAATACCTATACTAATAAATTGAGTTATTTAGAAGTATGGTTAATCTTTGGGTTAATGAATTCTCACCATAAGAAAATAAGGAAATGGATATCTACTTTCTGTTTTCCTTTTTAATGATGTGGCACATTGTAGATACGTTTTTTTGGTTTTATGCTGATGGGATGGAAAATAGTTTATCTGCAAATTCCTGAGTATGATTGTTTTATCTACCAAACTTCTTAATATGGAAAGAGAACAGTACAGGAAAAGCTAAGAAATATTGACTAATGGGATTAGCCAATCTAATCTGAAGATAGACTAATTACTTGTCATGCTTAAATAAGATTTACATATTAAACATCTCCCATGTTTTTTTTCTTTTTGACTTCACTTGAACATATTTATCTGATTTTGTGTATCATTAGAGATATTTAAAAATGCCCTTATTGCCCAGTAGATACCAAAATAAAATTTATAAAACAGAACTCAGAAGCACTAGTACATCAATAAAAATTATGAGATTAAACCACATTAAAAAGAGTAAAATATCACAAACTTGACTTTCTTATTGATCCTTTTTTTTCTCAGGAATGATGAGTAGAGGAAAAGAGAGAACTGAGCTTGGACATTTCAGCACAGATGAGGAAAGTTTTAGCAAATTGGGGAATATTGCATAGATAAGAGAAATCACAGCAGGAAAAGAGGCATAAGTAATAGAAAACATAAGCGGTAATGACAGAGCAGAAAAAAAAAAAAGAAGTAGAGGTGTTAGAAAAGGCAAGATAATACCCTGAACAGGAAGTAAATATGGTTTTACATATATGTGGATAATCTGTAACTGTGTAAAGTATAAATTCATTTTTCTTTACTGAATTTCTCCACAGCATTATTGTCCTTCTATGATAACAAAGTTTCTCACATAACATAGTTCACATGTAACCTTACAAGTGTATATTCTTTAGGGTCTCTGTAGTATTGTCAGTCACAAATGTGAGAAATATTCAGTCATCAGTAATGTTATCATTGAATTCACAGTCATCTGTTCATATTGCAAAGAGATGTCCACTACCCGAGATCTAACATAATGAGAACACAGACTTTTGTTTTCCTTTTCATTATTTCTACCATGACTTTTAAGTTCTCAGCCTTACTTTCTGCAGACACATGCATAAATACAAATACACGGACAAACAAGTTTTCGATCTTGCACAATATAAATCTTAACCTCCTCTGATTTTAAGCTTTCTGACATCAGTGTGTATGATTGTGGAAAACATTATCTGACTACAATGGTGAACTATAACATCAAATTGTTACTTGATGACCACCATATACAATTGAAAAAGGACATTTAGCAATGGGAAATTGCATTAAATTGATTTGTTAAATGTATGTTTTACTATTCTGATTCTTAGAACTTATTTCCTTCTTAAATATTTGCTACCACCTAACGTCAATACACCATTTTGTACCTGAAAAGGACCGTAATGCCTAATAGGTGTTTTTATGTCATTTAACAATATGCAAAGCAAAGCATTTTTATGTCCATGACCTCATTTGGTCTGCAACTATCCTGAGGAACACAGAGTACATGAATTGGGAGTTCAACTAGGCTTCTTTCCCAAAATTATAGACCATATACCTAGTAAATGATGAAATCAAAGTCAAACCTATTGCCCAGAACTTTTGGAAATAACACCACAGTGCCTTTAAAAAAGGCAAATTCAGAATATATTGTTTAAGAAACCAGTGGAAGAGCAAAGCATTATAACCGTTAAAAAAAAAAAAAAGTACGAAGAAAACAGAAAAGGGTCCAAGGAAGCAAGCGGAGTAGGAAATGTCTTGTTTGAATTCTGCTATGTAAAGCAACAAATACTAGTAACTGACATGGTACTCTTTGTCAAGGAGACCAACCAGACACATCGGCGGCAACCTGATTATATAAGATAGTTCAACCTAAAAAGGGACAATGATATTTAGTGGTAAAGGTAGCCACCTGTTTCAGATATGGGCTTGATTTACTGGCTCATAGAACCTTTGACAGCACCATCATCCAGGAGCGCACAGAGTTTCTAAATCACCAACATGGGATACTGTATAATATTTTCTTTGACCTAGAAGCCAACAGAGCAATCCCATGATCACGTGATCCATTGGTCCTACCAATATTTTGTCATCCAGAAGGTGGTAGTCTTATGGAATGGCCTTTTAAAGTAGAACACCAAGCACACAGATCTTGATTTCTAAATACTTTGTTCCACTTGAATCCATCAGGGCTCAATGGGGAGAAGGCTGATTCCTAAGCAGCGAATAAGAAAGTACAAGATGATCCAGAACAATTTTTGCCATAAAGGAAAACCAGTGCACAAAAAATGACGAGTAATTGTCAAAAGACTCAGGAGCCAGATTCGGGGAAACTATGCTGGTCCAACTAGAACAATTCAAATATCAAAATGAATAATGAGAGCTTTGGATTACAGCATACTGAATAAAATATAAGTCCATTTATACAACCATAATATAAATAAATAAGTTTTAAAATTAACTTAATGGGGTAAAGGGAAAGCTCTTCCTTGAAGTGAATACCTATGAATAAAGGCAAAAGTAACGATGGAAAGACATCATCACAAGTCGTACTTTGGCAATCACCTTAATAGTAACGATACAAGTGGCATTTTTAATAGAAGCTAAGACAGGAGGCATATTGATGCTAAGTATAATGGAATCCTGTCAGAAACCCCCCCCCCTCCATACCCAAGTGGGAAAAGGAGGAACATGGTGAATTCATATCGATAACAACGTGGCTGACAGTAACTTGCTCCAGTAATTAATTTTAAAATCAGCAGTCAAAGGATAGGTCAATATAATGTGCCTACTGATGTGATGTGCTGAGTAGAGCACAGCATCATTTGAGTGTACATTCCTGCCAAGAATGAATGATCTGAGTCTGATCAACAGAAAATTTCATATGAGCAAATTTGAGGATCATCCCACAGAATGAATCTTAAAAACTGTCAAAGATCAGAGAAGGAAGGAAAGGCTGTTCCAGATTTAGGGCCACTGATAAATAAGACAACTAAAATATCTGTTCCTGGATAAAGTCCTGTAAAACAAAATGAAATGTTGTTGGCAAAGTCAGCAAAATTTAAGTGAGAAATGTTGGTTAAACTGTAGCATTTTATCAGTTTCTTTTCTGCACGGGTGGGTTGTAAAATGTCAATAAGAGAGAGTTTTCATGTTTGGGGAGATACATACTGGAGGATTTAGGGCTGGTGGGGCACGATGGCATGTGTGTATACTTGCACACAGGCAGAGAAAAAGTAATGGAACAATGTGATAAATGGTTAACAGCTGGGACTGATGGTGAAGAAGATGTGGTTTTTCTTTGTACCCTTCTTACAACTTTTTTATAGGTCTGAAACAATTTTTGAAAAAAGTAAAATAAGTTGTTTTGTACCAAGAGGTCAAACCAAAAATTAAATTAAATTCATGAAAAAGAAGGAAAAGAGGAAGGGAAGGAAGAAAAGGAGAGAGGGAAGGAAACATGGGAAAATTTGTCTAGTTAGATAACAATGATCTATGTCCTGGAGTTTTCACACTAGAATGTCATTAATGATTCTATTAAACGTAGTGTTGCTGTGCTTGTGACAGCAAAATCCAGGTGTGAATGGGAAGTAAAGAAGCAGAGCACATGAAATTTTTCTTCTACAACTTGGGAGTAGCTCCAGGGTTAGAGGGAATGTTGGTCTGTTTGAAATGAGAGAGAAAGGGAGTATATATGGGGATAATGCAAATATAGATGAGACAAGATATATATTTGTGTAAGAGATGGAATGATAATTATAACTGTCTTCAGTGATATATAAACAAAAGGTCCTAAGAAATACAGCAACAGTTAAAAGTTATCAACAAGTTAAAAATAGCTCATTCATTACCCAAAATACTACGCTATCTTTATTTGAGAAACTGAAGAAACTAAGTCTCTGTGTTTGGAGACAAAAATAAAGAGACTAAAGATTATCATTCTGGAAAACAGTGATGTAAACAGTGTTCATTATTTATTTAGTTTGTGTGTAATTTCCTAATATTAGTTTCAAGATAATCAATTACTCTAAATCTGAAGAATTTGTATAAAGCTACTTGACTTATGACCTCTAAACAATAATTTACTAATACATCAAAACTTCCCAGATCACCCATTCAAGCTAAATATGGATCTCTATTTTCCCAGTCACTTGTTCATTTTTAGAGAATTGAACCCTAGGATGTGTGAGTTCGAGAGCAGTACAAAGAACTCAATTCCATATTTTGTGCTTTCAAAGGGCTAATGATATAATAAGAGAGGGCATATGATCAAATTATCATAAAAATCATATGTAAGGCATCCCATGGTAGGGAGGCAAATAGAGTGCCCAGTGGTTTAGATAATAGCTCACATGCAGCTCAGGGTATCAGAGCAAACTCTTCCAGATATTATATCTGGTCATCAAGGAGGAAGGTATGAGTTTTAAAATAGAGACCATCAGGGAAAATATTTTATTTGGAAAAGAAATCATATGAACATGACTCTGACAAAGGAAGCGCAGGTTGTCTTTTGGGAGTGGTCAGTGAAAGTTTGAGAGTTTAGAAAAAGAATGGGAGATGGTTTTGGGAACACAGATTAGGGCCACCTTGTGAAGGAGAGAGGACAGCGAAGGAAGTTTGTAGCAGTTGGGAGACAGTGAATCCACGCAGAGTATCTCCCTTTGTGCCAGGGCTCAGGGAAGGTTCCCACCCTCTTACCATTCAGACTGGCAAGTCTTCAACCTCTGCACCCAGATAGGCAAGCAACCCTTTCAGGCAATCAACATCTGCAGGATTTACTTAGCTTGCCCTTCTCGTCTCCTCATCACATCTCGACTCTGACCCTGTCCTCAGGGGCTACTCCTCTCCTTCAGATGAACCACTAACCACTAGGGATAGAGGGGGAGCGGTGGAAAGGGCAGAGCTTCACTCCCCCTGCCATCTTCCCCAAGAAACCCACTCCAGTCTTGCTGTTCGTTGTGCATTCTCTTCTATCTTGATCATTTCTAATGTTTTTTTTTCCTGCTATCAATTATTAGCTTCTAATCAATATGTGCACAGTTTCTTCTCATCATCTAGTTGTCTGTCCCACGGCACCCTCAGCTATTAGTCCTTCTGGTGCTTGCTTTGCATGTCCCTCTTCCTTTTTGCTTCTCTTTCTCTTTTCCTTAAACTTCTTGCACACCCATTTTTTTTAAGCACTGAACTTTGTCACTGCTGTGTGAGCACATTTCTTTCTTTAAGGCTGAAAAATTCACCAGTTGCATTCATTTTCTGTAATTCTTGAGTCTTAGATTAGATCTCTTTGTGTAGCTTAGAGAGCTTTTTAGTTATTTCCAGGTTTGGGGCTGTTCAAGTCGATTGAAGCTATTATGTGAGTGGGTACCTTCTGAAATTGCCATGGAACTTCAGGAAGTTGTCATTCACCTGAGAGCAGGGGCTTCTTCACTTTTATATTGTCTCCAACTTCCGTTGCTGCTTGTTTACTGGATTTTCTCTCTCCATTACAACTGTTCTTCCTTTCTTTTGCCAACTCTGCATCTTCCATAACTATCTTTCACTGACTCCCTTTGAGACCATGACTTCCAGCATCTATTAGGAGAATACCGATATCAATATCAAATGTGATGTCTCTGAGTAATCTAACAATGGTGCCTAAGAGGAGCTGCACATGAGCTGTGTCCGTGGATGATTTTCCCAATTCTGTATCTCCCCTCAATAATCGTGGCCTCGGTGAGATCCGCTTAGGCTGAGAGCCATGTATGATTTTCTAAGGTGTTCCTCAGAAAACTTTCTCTTTAGGAATGAGAGGTTCACATCTAGTTACTCTCTTAAATAAATGTTTGTAAAATTTATATGGTATCCTGGGCACTTTTGTAAGTACTTGGGATGTATTGGTGAATAAAACAAAGATCTCTACTATCATGGAACCTACATTCTACAGAGGAAGGTGGATCACTGAAGTTAAGAAAGGATAAATCACTCCGTTGTATGTCATATTAAGTGATAATCATTGTAGGAAAAAAGAAAGAAAAAATAGATCTGATTAAGGCTTGACAAGCCAAGATCTTGTAGCTTTTTAAATTAAGAATAATCAAAAAATTGCATGTTTGCAGGCAACCTACTTTGGCAAATGATGCAAAGAACAGCAATGGGAGGGATAAAATGTGGAAGGAAGGTAATCCAGTCAAGACGCAGGCACCTTCCAAATAGTCCTGTGGGTGTGGCTTCGCATTGTCCACTCAAGGAGCCAGTGAAGGGAACACTTGTCACTGGCTCTCATCACACGTTAGAAAGGAATGTTCCATGAGATGTAGAGTACGACAGTTACAGCGTCGGGGGCATCTGCACAGTTGAGTTGGGTTTTGCCGGCATCTCAGGATGAAGTGAGGGACAAGCACCAGAGGGCAAATCACCTGTCAGAATACAGCTGCATAGAGTTGGGTGCCACAGCAACAGCCAGAGTAAAAGGAGGGGGGCCGAGACTCTGAGGGCATGCCCAATACACAGGGATTGCGGACGCTGTCACTTAAATATGATGTTTTTATGTATGTCTCGTTAAACAATGAGATGTGATCAAAGGCTTCAATTAGGTAAGAGAGGTAGTTATATGAATATACAGAGGAAGAGCATTCCAGTCAGAGACAAGAGGCCGCACAAATGTTTAAACATTTTTGAGCAAAGCAGAGGGTCTTGTGAGGCTGGGCTTATGATTCCTAGAGCCACAAGAGGGCTCTACAAATAGGGTCCTGATCAAATAGAGCTCTGTTAGGCTATCGTAAGAACTGAGACTTGTATTCTGAGTGAAAGAGGAAGACACTCAAGGCTTTTCCAGATAAAACATAACATGGATTTGACTTACTTATTTTAGAAATTAAATCTGTATTTTGAAATAAGAGCTGATTCACATGCAATTATTAGTAATAATACAAGAGATCTTGTCTATCTTTCACCTAAGTTCTCCACTATTAGCATCCTGCAAAACTTTAATACAATATAAGAAACAGGATAATAATTGTAGTCATTCAAATGTGTGTGAACATCTGTGTAGTTAGTTCTCTGCCACTTTGTCACCTGTGTAGGTCTGTGCGTTTCCAAGTGCAGTCAAGATACAGAATGACTCCATGAGCACAAAAAGCCCTTTGATCACCCTTCTGTCACCACACCAATCTCCCGTACTCCCCATCCATCTCTCTTCCTAACCCCTGGCAACCACTCATCTCTTCTCCACTTCTATACTTCTGTGATTTCAAGAATGTTGCAGAAGTGGACTCATACAGTGTGCAACCTTTTGAGGAGGCTATTTTTTTCTTTTTTTCTTTACTGAGCATCATTTTCTTGAGAGCTGCCTAACACTACATTTCCCTGTACTGGTGAGCAGGACCACATGCCATGGCCATGTCCCGGTTTGTTTACCCATTCACCTATTAGAGGACATAGGGTTGTTTCTCGTTCAGAGCTATTATGAATTAAGCCGCTATAAACATTCATTTACAGGTTTTTGCGTGAACGTGAGTTTTCGTTTCTCTGGGATAAAGACCCAACAGTGCAATTGCTTGGGCATATGGTTACATATATGTTTATTTTGTGAGAAGCTTCCAGATTGCTCCCAAAGAGGCTGTGCCATTTTCTATCGCCGCTATCAATGTATGAGTTACACAGTTTCTCAGCAGCTTTTAGGGTTCTGTTTTTATTTTACCCATTCTGATTAGTGTGCAGTAATACGTCACTGTGTTTTTAAAAACAGGGTCACTGAGACATAATTCAGAGATTTTCGTCAGTGCTGCTTTATTAAAAAAATCCTCTTAAAGATTATAAAACTCATCATTTTAACACGAAACTATTTGTGAAACATTGTCCCTGATATCAGTACATACTGTTTTATTTGCCTCTGAAATATCATACAGATTTCACCTAAAAGAATAAACTGTATGTAGAAAACAAACGCATGAACATGACTCTCCAGTTGGACTTCTATTTCTTTATTTAAAAAGCTTTAATTAAAAGTCTTTATAGATTACTGTAGGGACATTATATTTGGAAATATTTCTTTAAATGACTTTGATTTATAGACACAGGTTGGGAGCTGAATGAGACTAGAGGAGGAGGGACAATTCACCAAAGCATCTGGTCATCTGCTTCTATTCCAGTCTCAGGGCCTTTAATTCCAGTCTGATTGTGCAAATGGGGATTGGACGGACTTCATGTCAGATTTTCTGTACGTGAATAGAGGCAGAGATATATTCTCTACCTGAGAACTGTGAGAATAGTTCACTATCAGCCATATAAAATCTACGGAGCTTATTTCATCTGATTACATTCTACCTTATCCGAGAAAATATGCTCAAACCACACTTTTGGTTTACATTTCTACTAACAATGGTCATGCTTGAAGGCAAACATTTATCTCACTTTTAAATTTTCTGGTTGTCATTTAATGAGGCAGCCAATGGCATGGTTTCCACAAGAAAGCTGCTCTGAAACGTATTTTCATAATTTTGTATTCTATCTAATGAAGAATCAGTGGCCTAAGAAAACACTGCTGACAAATTTTTTGTGTGGACATTGGACTTCTGAGATAAGACTGTATTTAGCATTTTACTGGCTACTTCCTGAATTTTACCTTGTGTAAATATGCATTAAGAAAGTGAACAAATATCTTAAAATGTACTTGAAAGAGCCCTGAATGGCAGGAGCTTTAGGATTTAATCTAATCCTAAAAAATTGGTAATCACATAATTTCAATCAAGAGAAAGAACACTGATGGAATGTCTTTTACATGCTAAATACTGCCAGGAGATTTTATACCTAAAAGTGGAAACTCATTTTAACTCTTACGACCTCTTATTTTAATTTGACGATGCATTGCAGGGAAGTAAGTGTGTTAATGAAAAGAATAGGCTCTAAATGTAAGGAAATAGAAATATTTCCCCAGTTTTAAACTTGGAAATAGCAGATGCTATTCTGAGAAGTTCTGTAAAATCATATGTTGAGCTTAAATAAATAGAAAAAAAATCTGAAAAAGCAAAACATACATATTGTTTCTTACATTAAAATAGACCAATGGAAATCAGTTCCATTAGAATATTTCCATAAGCCTTTTCATTGCATATGTTTTCTTAGACAGTTGCACACAAGGGCCAGGTTTTCATTTTTGAACTCAGCCTCCTACTCCTACCTCACTGAACAGCGATGTATATCTGACCTCTACTAGACCAATCAAGTGATTTCTCCAAGTAGAATGCAGTCTGCCAATTGCTTGAATGAGAAAACTTCTGGGTGGTTTCCTTCCAACCAATGATGGAAATTTGAGCGTAGATCACTTAGTAGGACAGTTAAGGTTTTATTATTATTATTATTGCCATTGCTGTTGTCTTAGTGTTTGTTTTTTCTTTTTAAGGAGCTGACCTTCTAGGACATCATAACCTACCTATGGTTATGATCATAACCATTACCTAATCATATATATAAAGCTAATCATGAGTATGTGTCTTAAATCTAATCCACTGATTCTCAACGCTCATTTTAAATTAGAATCACCTGGTGATCTTTAAAATCTGTCAGTACCTGGGCAGCCACCAGCGTCCAAGTTTAATCTCTGAGAGAGATGCCCAGATACCAGTAAATTTTAAAATATCTTCAGATAATTCCTATTTGAGCACCAGTGGTCTCATTCATTCAATGATCACTCACAGAGTGAACAGTAAGTGAGTAAATGTCCCTTTTTGTACCATCAAACACAAGTCGGCCTTTCAGAAAAGGTATAAGGAAATACTTACTGCAGGCTACAATGAAAGAATGGACCAGAAGATAAGTCTAGCAAGCAGCTGTGGAAAGTGAAAAGGATCAGACACTAACGGAGAGGAGGAAAAAAAAAAAACAAAACACACACACACACACAACACAACAAAACAAGAGATACTACATCCTAGAAGTTAAATGTAAAAGAAAGGGTTGATTTTATTGTGAGGTTAGAGGAAATGAGAGTAACATTCTACATTGATTGAACTGACTCACTTAGGTCAAAACAATCTCATGATGCAGACTGGACTTCCT
The DNA here is from genome assembly GCF_002201575.2 of Neomonachus schauinslandi. Taxonomy (NCBI): domain Eukaryota; kingdom Metazoa; phylum Chordata; class Mammalia; order Carnivora; family Phocidae; genus Neomonachus; species Neomonachus schauinslandi. The sequence goes on from NC_058416.1 coordinate 6,693,567, forward strand.
TGAACACTTGGGCAAGAGGATCCCTGCCGCAAGCTCCATGCTCTGAAGAACCCCACACATTACAAACACACTTACACAAAGAGGATTCAAAATCACATGAGCCTATCTGTCCCTCAGAAGGGGGCTGGATTCCAGTGTAGACGAGGCCCTAGGTAGGACAGCAGTGCATTCTTCCATGGTAGCAGGGAGAAGGGAGACTATGTGGCTAAATATGTGGCTAGGTTAACAGATTTCGCAGTTCAAAACCTGCGGAGGTTTATTTTCTGATTGCTTCAGGTGTTTTCAAATGAAATAATAATTAGTAAATGAAGTAATAACTAATAAATAAAAAGTACTGAATTTTTCAGAGCTTTCTTAACAAATTAACTAAAATTTGCTTCAAATCTCCATGTGCTATTCGTATAGTCATTTAAGAATAGAGAATGATGGAGAAGCTGTATATGTACTTTAAAAGAATAGAACCAAAAAATATAGGGCCAGACCAATAGGGAGTTAAAATGATTTGACCCGGAGAACATCTCGCCTCTCACAGGCCTTTCCAGCGGGTACTTCCAGGAGCTGCTTGGCCTTCTCTGTTATTCATTTGTATAAAGATTATTAAGCTTCACTTAAAAGGTTAAGCCTGAAAGGTAGGACATACAACTGTCACGAGGCAGGCCTAAGTTAGTCTGACTATATTATCAGATGAGTAGTGCTCTGATGAGACAGAATTCTGGAAGGAAGCCTGCAAAGAGTAAGTTACAATGATACCCGTGAAGAGGGATCATCACTAGGACGAAGAAGGAAGGGGAGAAGTTGGGGTGAGGGAGGAAGAGGAGGAAGAAGTCTGGGTAGCTGAATGACTGCAAGAAGCCAAGCTCACCTTTCACACGGTAACAGCCACTCTGCACTGTTATTTGAGAGAACACAGGCTTGTTCAGTGTTTGAGCAGTTACATCGTTGAGACCATTGTTAGAGCAGTTCACGAACTGTAACAGCACAGCAATAAACATTCAGTGAATGATGATTTTGTTCCAGGTGCTGTGTTAAAATCTTAATATGCATTATCTCATTCCCAAAACAAAATTATGTTTGGTCCTATTCTGATGCCCATTTTACAGATGAACATTAGAGAGCTGGAATATTTTCCCAAGGTTACATAGTTGTGGAAACTGAGTTTATAATCATTCTCTAGGGGGGTGGGGGGATGGGTTAGCGCAGTGATGGGTATTAAAGAGGGCACGTTCTGCATGGAGCACTGGGTGTTATACGCAAACAATGGATCGTGGATCACCACATCAAAAACTAATGATGTATTGTATGGTGACTAACATAACATAATAAAATAAAATTAAAAAAAAAAAAAAGAACCATTCTCTAATTACAGTGGGATGCCATCCCACATCCTACCTAACCATAGACCGGTCCTACAGCTAACTCACAGAGAGAGAAACTGGGAGAAGAAAAGTAAATAAGAACTGGGCTTTTTGACATAGAAATTCTGAAGAGAACATAGAATCTACAAAATAAGGTGCATAAAATACTGGAGACAAAGTGCCTACTTTACACTCTGCTTGAAACCAATGACTATACTTAATGAGACTCCCTACCCTGATGCTTACACAAATAACCACAGGCCAATCAGAAACACTTGTGAACAAGTGTTTTTATTAAAATGTAGTCACCTGATGAAATCTTCTATGCCTGAAGAAAATGAGAGCTGAGTAGAACTTGCAATTGGGAACAATGAAAACGAAATTGACTATTTTGAAGAATAAATTACTTATGATAATTTAGTTTAACACAATATGCTCTATCAGCAAATATTTCCATAGTAATATTATTATTTACCCTCTCTGAAATGTTTGTCTCATTATAAGACAGTCAGATATATGGACTGAATTTGAAGATTAGCTGTTAGATGTCTGACCTTGGAAATTATAGATTATAGACTGTTGGAGGTATATTTTAATTTATATGAAAAATGAAGTATTTAAGACAGCTCTAAAGCCAGTCATTCCTCACATACAATTTTACTCTTCCAAAGAAAAATGTGACTAATAGGTGTTTAATGAATATGACATTCTTAATACTTAATATTCATAGGTATATTTTACATATATAAGAATTTATATTAAATTAAATAAATTTTTCTAGTCCCTTAACTGGATGACACTAATAGCAAGACATGAGATATTAAAGTGAGTGCCCGCAGAGAAAGAACATAACAGAGGAGGTACTGAAAATATTAGAGGAATTCATTTTCATTTACAGGATACCTCTCAAATTTGTCTTCTCATTTACCTACAAAATGGAACATTTTGTTGACTATGGAAATAAGTTACTTTCTATTAAGTAATATTTCATTACCTAGCAAATATAATTTTCTGTATCAAATTTGCAGGTATCATAATATTCAAATATATAATATAAACAAGAAGACAGACAAAATAAGATATTCTAAAGCCTTAGAATAATGTGAAAATAATCTCAAATAAAATGTAAAATTTAACAGGGTCAGATACAAAGTTCTCATTGTCTCCTTCCTTCCTCCCACTTTGTTCTAAAATTCTGAAACTTCACACACCCCGTCGTATAGCCTAGATAACCTTGCATATCCCAGCCTCCTGTCATTATATCAAGAATGGACTGAGGAGCCATATGGAGCCAACCAGAAGCTAAACTAAAATTACAGACACCAATTTGAATAGTTGGTGGTGACTGTTGAACCTGAAATGTCATCATGACTTTGGGCCAGTTTGGGTCATTTTCGTTGCCATACACCTTGGCCACTGCATGCCTGCCAAGTATGGCAAACCTGTGAGTGTGCAGAGAGACCAGAGGGACACTTACAGAGTAACTGGACTCAAAGAGATAAGCTGAGAAGCAATCATCAGAGAGTAAGTGCGCCGAAACTCATCGTTCCGATGACCCACCTTCTCCCTGTCACTCCCCATTTAGATTCAGGTCGTTAGGGCAGGTTTCTATATTTGCTATGGATGTTACCCAACTTAAGAAATTATTATTTAAGGAAAATAAAGCAAACAAACAAACAAAAAAAACCCAGGAAATTAAATTTAATAGCAGTCACTGAACAAAATTTGCAAGATTTTGTGAGATAACATTTAAAAATTAGAGCAGTTCTAAGCTAAGCTACTGAAGCAGAGAGTAATTTAATATGAACGGAAATAATAAAAAAAATACTCCATCTCCAGACGACTAGGCTAAGTCAAGGATATATTTTATAATCTCTTATAGAATGGTAAATGTATTCATATCTATGGAATTAGTATTGAGGGACATAGAAAAAAGTGATTAATAAAGAGATAGAAATATACTAACATATAAAATGCATGAAATATAGAGTAAGAAACAATATAAAACTAATAATAAATTGGATAAGGTAGTACTAATTATGATCCCTATGATTATCAGAATCATTTAAAAAACATAGTTCACATGCTTTTCAAGAACATATGTAACTTTCTCCACAACTGGCCATATGTTGGTTTTTAAAGCGAGCCTCGGTAAATTAAAAGGATTGCCATCATTCAGTGTATGCTCTCTGACATTAGTGGGAAGAGAACAATAAGTTACAAAAAGAGTGGGGGATCTCGAAGCACTTAGAAACAAAGCAAGTTATTTCTAAATAACCAATAGAACAAAATAAAAAAGGAGTCACAAATAAAACTAGAAAATATTTTTTTAACCTGAATGTTAATAAAAATACATTAAAACCTATAGCATGCAGGTAAAGAGTTGCTTACAGGGAAACTTAAACCTTAATTTCAAAAAGTTTTAAAAGCAATGATCTAAAATTTCATTTTAAGAAACTCAAAGAAGGAGAGCAGCATCTAAGCAATAAAGCAAAATAACAGCAGAAATCAATAAAATTCACATCATAAAATAGAAAACAGTGAAGAATAGTTTTTGTAAATATTAATTAATTTGACAAACCCACCAATACTGTTCAAATTTAAAAGAGAAAGAAACCAAAGGCACTCAGCTAGCTCCACTGGAAAAGCATGAGACTGAATATAGAAAGAAAACCCAAGAATCAGGCATCACTTCATATACTAAGAAAATATTATGATCAATTTTGAATTAACAAGTTTAGTATATGTGCTGCCAAAGCGAGCACGAATTAACAAGTTTAAAAGTGAAAATAAGATGAGTAAATACCTTGAAAAATATAATTTATAACTTGACAAAAGAGTAAATAGAATTCAAAATAATTTAATACCTCTTAATGAAATAAAATAGGTTATTAAAAACTTTCCTATGGTGAAAAGTTCATGCTCAAGCAATTCCATCAGTAATTTTACTAATTTTTTAAAGCAATCCAGTATCGCTCAAATATTTGAAGAGGACAGAAGAAGAGGGGGGCATTTTCCAACCCATTTTGTATCACAAGTTTTGACTCTAATAGCAAATCCTGACAAGGGCATTGCAACAGAAAAAAAAGGGCAGATCCCTCCTTGTTATAAATATAGATGTAAAATCTTGAGCAAAATATTAGCAAATCAAATCCAGTGATGTAGAAACTCAAAATCCATCATGAGAAATTGGAGTCTATTACAGGAATAGAAAAATGTTTTAACATTTGAAAATCAATTGATAAATTCACCACATTAATAGGAAAAAAGAGAAAAATATAATGCATTCCTACCTCAATAGAAGTGGTGCTGTTAGTATTCATCGTAGGGAACTTCTTTAATGTAATAAATAGGTCTCTGAAAAAGAAAAACAAACAAAAAATTATTGATACATAATTAAGGATTATTTACATTATTTCCCCTTAGGGAAAAAAACAATGCATCCTACTGCTGTTCCTATTTAACATTATATTGGATATCGTGGCCAGTGAAATAAGGTAAGAAAAAAAGAAATAGAAGAAAAGCATAGGAAGGAAAAATCATAATATATTTTTGTGAGGTTATGATTAAATACAGAGAAAATCCAAACAAATTATATAACAAAATAATAATTAGTGAGCTAAAAAGGTCTTGATCATATCTAAATAATTGAGTTGTCCAAAGTTAAAGACAGAGAATTTTTATGAAATCACATGGCAACCACAAAGAAAAAATCTATAGTTTTTTTTTTTTAAAGATAAAGCTAAAAATATTACTACCAAAAAAAAAAAAAATCAAATTTGCTATGGAGTGAATGTTTGTGTCCCCACAATTGTATGTTGAAACCTAATGTTCAGTGTGATAGCAATAGGAGGTGAGGTCTCTGGGAAGTACTTAGGTCATGAGGTTGGAGTCTTCATGAATGGGATTGATGGTCTTACAAAAGACCCTACAGAGCTCCCCTAGCCCTTATGTCCTCACCAGACATGGAATCGGGCAGCACTTTGGAATCCCAGCCTTGAGAGTTGTGAGAAATAAATGCTTGTTGTTGATCAGACATCCAGTTTATGGTATTTTTGTTATAGCAGTCTGATTAGACTAAGATAAAATTATTATTATTATTATTTTTAAGATTTCATTCATTTATTTGACAGAGAGAGCACAAACAGGGGGAGCTGCTGAGAGAGAGGGAGAAGCAGGCTCCCCACTCAGCAGGGAGCCCGACAAAAGGCTTGATCCCAGGACTCCAGGACCAAGACCTGAGCCAAACATAGACGCCTAACTGACTGAGCCACCCAGGCACCCCGAAAATAGAATTTTTAAAAATCATGACATCATAGGGAATATTGGCCTCTCTTCTTTAAAGCTTCTTTTAGGAGATGAATATTTAGATGTGATTTTTAAGGAAGATATCACTAAAAAAAATCTGTAAATCACTGAATAGGGAATTCATTGGGACCAAACCATAAGAACTGGTATATAGAGATGGTAGTTTAAGTCATGAAAGTGAATGAGATTAATCAAGAAAAGTATGTAAGTGAGAAAAATAAAAGCACAAGAGTAAAAGGGTATCTTAACTGCCCTCTGCCCAAAGGAAGTGGTACACTTTTTCACATGTAGTATTTCAGGATGCAGAGGTAAAATGGCTAACAGACCAAATTGTTGTCCAAGAAATACTCAGATAAATATGACTGTCTTTTGCATTTTGTTCAAAGTTGACTAGGAAAGGTGACTCAGAATTTTGGGTTGTCTTAATTTATTCAAAGATAAGTATAAGATCTTTTGTTTTCTATTAATTTTTTGTCCCAGATTTATTTAACTATGACAAATAAAAACTGTGTGTGTGTGTGTGTGTGTGTGTGTGTGTGTGTGTATATATATATATATATATATATATATATACACACACATATAGCATACAACATGATGTTTTATGTTTGATATATGTATACATCATGAAAAGGTTGAGCCAATTAATCTATCCAACACCTCATATAGTTTTATATATATAAAATATGTGAGTGTGTGTGTGTGTGTGTGGTGAGAACACTTGATATCTACTTTCATTAAATTTCAAACATACATTAAATACAGTCACCTTGCTATACATTAGATCTCCCGAACTTATATATCTTATAACTGAAAGTCTTTACCCTTTGCCAAATTCTCCCCATAATCCCGCCCGCCCCCAACCTCTTACAACCACCACATATAAGTGGGATCATACAGTATTTGTCTTTGTGTCTGGCTTCTTTCAATTAACATAATATCCTCCAGATTCATTCATAAATGACAGGATTTCCTTCTTTTACTAGGCATGGTAACATTTGTGCTGGGTTCTATCTATTATCTCTCAGCTTCACATTCTCCTTCTACATACTATTCTCTGTAGCCTCAGGGTTGTAAGCCTACCAAACAACAAAACCAAACACACAAGCGAACAACAAAACAAAAAACAACAATAACCAAACTCCCCGCACTTCCATGAGTGAGCTGCCTCTCTCACACATCCTGCCAATGGAGGTCAGACCAAAGGAAGGTGTCAGGAAAGGAAACATCATTTATTTTTCTGTTCCTGATGATTCCTGTGTTAATAACAGAAGCATTGAGGGACTTGGTGACCCCAGGGGTGTGGGCTCTCAGCAGGGGAGTGGACCCCCATTTTTCTGATCACTGGTGATGCTCTTCTAATAGCAGCTGTGCTGGAAACTGGACCTCCAGCAGCTTAATGGTCTGTATGGGCTAAGTTTCCATTCGAGCTATAAAAGCTTCATGATCTTTGATAACAAATCCCTTTTCTCTTTCGCTCTTCCAGCCTTTCCAACCCAGTTGCAACCAACTCCCTAAGTGAAAACTCCCTGGATTAGAAATATCTAAAGAAGTTTTTATTTTCTGGACAGAACTCCAACTGATACAAGAATGCTGAAGCAAGAGTGATGCTGATTCCAACCAGTAATTTTACAGCAGGGACTCAAATACAGATTAAATTAGAACATGAATATATCACATGTGATATATGTTCAGTAAATACTATTTCCATTAGTAATGGTCATTATCCTTTTCATCCTAGTTAGAGAAACTAGCTTAAAATGACCACTTTTTAATTCCTATAATTTTTGTTTCTTTTGTCTATTATCATTTTTTATCAAGAAATAGGAGTGGAATGTTTACTCTTTCCAAATGATGTATCCCTAAATATACATTATTTCCTGAAAATTGTCATAGATCCTATATCACCTAGTTTCATAGATTTCTGGAGGTAGGGGTTTTCTAGGAATTAAAGAGCTTTAATCTGAATCCTGAAATCTTCCTCAATAGAGATGAGAAGCAGAGACTACATATTTCCTAACATGCTTATGTAGAACAATTTATTTAGCACTCTGTAGCTAAAAATTAATATATCTATTCATTAACTCCTTCCTCCCAAGAGACATCAAGGGAAGGAGCACAATACATTGGCTTCTATGCATCTAAAATAAATGTTCATTTTAAATATATAAATGTTTAAATTTCTGGAATTCCCCTAAAATAATTAGTTCAAATTGACTATTTTCATATTGTCTATATAGATACATATGTAGATATAGATATTCACCTCACTCTGAAATAGTCTAAGTGATTAAAAATCAAGATATCTAGTTTCCCAGGACAACAAAAATAATCAAGAAGCAGTACGTTGAAGAAAGCTCAAATGAGAACGTTATTGTTTATAAAAAGAGTAATTAGATGACAAACTCGATATACACTTCACAGGATTTCAAAGTTGGGCTTTTATTCTGCCTCACAGACAATATTTTGAAAAAGTCACTGAGGTCAGAAAGTGTTTGCTTTGTAACGTGAATTCAGACAAATGCTAAAATCTAGCTCAACTTTATAGAAAATATTCCTTGCAAATTTCATAATGGGTATTCTTCAGGGGCCAGGCCCAGGACATATTTGATACAAGAGTGTTGTCAGTGCTAGCTATTAATGGGAATATTTAGGTGTCCAAAGGAAGAAAAGCTAAAACCAGTGTTCCAGATGGCGGGATATTGTGAATGCTTGTTTCTATTATAAAATACACCTGACCACAAGGCTGAAAGCTAATAAAAATGGCCATATGAACCTTCATAAATAAAAACATATTTATTTCTCTTGCAAGGTTTTTTTTAGGGCAGGAATACTGTAAATAAAACCCATTAAAACCTGGAGCATTTTCATACTAGACCAGATACAGTGAGAACATTGTATATAACATGTGAGAAAGTTCTCCCACTGATTTAAATGTCTCCTGTACTTATACAAACATTTTATTACTGAGATTTGCCAAATGTGGACATTCATTCTGCAGATGTAACAAATGGACTAGAAAATACATTTATGGACAACTTGCTTAGTCCTGAAACCTAAGACATTTTGGGTCTCAAAAAAAAAAAAGCCAACTGCTAAAGCTATTGTACCCTTGAAGGCAGACAGTGGAGTTTATGGAGGGTAAAATAAGAGTTACTAAATGATGCAGCTCAACTGCTTTTACTACCTAAATGAAATGCAAAAAAAGCTTGATGAGGAACTCAAGAGTGAAAAAAGGTGCCTAGGCTATAAGAGGATTTCAGGAACTCAAGACAATGATCTCCATAATGTTCATCCAAATAGGTCATGACATTTCATAAATCAAAATAAACTGATTCATTTCCTTTTTTCATTTTAGTCAAGTAGAAATCAGCATTTTAAAAAAGATCATTGACTCTATGTATTTGGTACTTGTAAAATCAGTGTACTGCCAAGCTTGTTCACAGAATTTCCTTGGTCAGCTAATAGGGATATCTGACCATATTTCCAAGACAGGAGTATTTCTTTAAAGAATTATAAGGGGCATTCAAAGTACTCTTTAAATATATAAAATCTTATGTTAAATAATATAAAGTCATTTTATTTAATTGGGTCAAACAACTTATTTCCAGGTCTTCCTCTGCTCTGCAATTTTAAGACTTTTACTCGCTAGAATCAGGATTGCACCAGATTTGCTGAGCTGCTTTTATCACCAAAGCAGCTCAGTTCTCCACAAACATTTCCATTATCAAGAGTAGGACTTCTTCCATGCCACTGTATCCTTCACAATATAAATGACACACCCAATTATTTTCCTGTACCTACATTTCTATCTTTAGTTCTAGAAGCAGAGACTGTTTTCCTGCATGTATCCTAACAACCATTATTGATTTGGGTACTAACCCTCTTTGATCAGAATATTAACTATAACACATAAAATTATAGGAAAAGGTTTTGAGCATGGATATAAAGTAATCTATGAATTATATAGTATAAAAAGGAAAATACTTATATTTTCAGGCAGTTTTTCCATAGAACATTTATATACAAATGGGTTGTACTTTAGAAGTGACCCTTTCTTACAGTGTAATTTCATTTTATGCAGTTTTAATGATCTTCCAGATGACATTTCTTTACAACAGCTCCTTCTTAGAGGAATGAGGGGTTGTTGTTTAATGAGTACAGAGTCTGGGTTTGGAAAGATGAAAAAGTTCTAGAGGTGGATTGTGATGATGGCCGCACAGCAATGCGGATGCACTTATTGTCACTCGACTGTACACTTAAAATGGTAAATTTTATGTTAATGTATATTTTATCACAATTAAAAAAACAAGGAAAGTATACCTTTTCATTAAAACAGGGTCTGTAGTTTTGGGGACCATTTCATTTTGCTCCTCCCATCACTCTTGTGACAGTAAAAGATTCTTCTTGTTTACTTTTTCCCCTTGGCTGTGAAAAAGTAATGCATTCGCATTCAGAGATGTTTGGAAAAAGTCATACTCGATGACACAACATGTGTGCAAAGTCACATTGGAGGATGCCATCTGCAGGAGGGCCGACTTGGCCGTGATCAGGGTACAATGACTTTTTTCCTACTCATTAGCAGAGGGATGTTGTTTGACTCTATATATGATGTGTCCTAAAATAAAACAGATGTGTCCTGAAGCAAAACCTGTCATTGTTGGAAATTATGCTTTCACATTCATTCATTCATACAGAATTTACAAGGAGCCAACATTAGGTGATGGGAAACAAGATAAAATAAGAGACAATCATAAAGCTCGCCATTTACTGAATGAATATTCTTCTCATACAAGTAGCTTCTTTAACACAGGACTCCTTCATTTCACATTAACCCTATAGAGATCTCTCATGTATTACCTCCAGTTTGTGAAATGGGGAGATAGTTGGATTCACCCCATAGGTCCTGGTGAAGATTAAGCGAGATAATCCACATAAATGGTGTCTCATTGTCTGGCACAAATTTACAGTCAACAAACATTAGCTGTTATTTTCATTATTAGCAGTATTATTTAATACAGGATAAAATATCTAGCAGTTTTCCAGAAAGAACAGAATCACTAAACTTAGAAATTTTAGCTGAACTATGACACAGGAAATATCTGGCAGAAAATTTTGACATGGATTTTCTCATTTTAAGTAAAAATCGCTTTTTTTTTATTCTTATGTTAACCCCCATACATTACATCATTAGTTTTAGATGAAGTGTTCCATGATTCATTGTTTGTGCATAACACCCAGTGCTCCATGCAGAACGTGCCCTCCTCAATACCCACCACCAGGCTAACCCATCCTCCCACCCCCCTCCCCTCTAGAACCCTGTTTGTTTTTCAGAGTCCATCGTCTCTCATGGTTCGTCTACCCCTCCGATTTCCCCCGCTTCATTCTTCCCCTCCCGCTACCTTCTTCTTCTTCTTCTTTTTTTTTTTTTCTTAACATATATTGCATTATTTGTTTCAGAGGTACAGATCTGAGATTCAACAGTCTTGCAAAATTCACAGCGCTTACCAGAGCACATACCCTCCCCAGTGTCTATCACCCAGTCACCCCATCCCTCCCACCCCACCCCCCCACTCCAGCAACCCTCAGTTTGTTTCCTGCAATTAAGAATTCCTCATATCAGTGAGATCATATGATACATGTCTTTCTCTGTTAAAAATCGCTCTTAACAGTAAGCATAGTTCAAGAGAGCACACTCAAGCCATTACAAGAAAAAGAAAAAGATTAAAAAGAAGATAACTTATTTCAGAATATATTTGTGAATAAGATAGGAATATATGGGATAAATGGTAATTTGATTAGTGAATATGTACCTAATTATGTAGCTATACCCAAAGGATAATGATTAATGAATTAATATCAACTAGAGGAAATTTGCTAATGACCTGAGTGAATAGTTCATCCTGCATGTTTTATTAATCCTGCTGTTTAGCATATCCTATGGGGTTTATCAACTGAAGAAACCATTGCTATCATGTGATTTCATTATATACAATAGAAACATAATAAGGATCTGAAAATAAATGATAACTTCCAATGATGACACAAATCTGTCAAGAAAAATTATGTGGATATAAATGTAAATTGCTGGACTTGTATCCAAATATTCCAATGAAGAAGTTCAAGGATCCTCAAGGGGGGAAAGATTTACTCTCTGACAAGTTATTTATCCCCTATGGCTATGATTAGAATCAGTAACAGTATTCTTCTTGGGTTATTTTGAGAAATAAAGAAGATATTGCCTATGAAACGCTTTGTGAGGGGCGCCTGGGTGGTGCAGTCAGTTAAGCATCCAACTCTTGGTTTTGGCTCAGGTATGATCACAGGGTCATGAATTGAGCCCTGCGTGGGGCTCCACGTTCACTGTGGGGTCTGCTTCAGATTCTCTTTCCCTCTCCCTCTGTCCTTCCTGCTCTGCTCGTGCTCTCTCTCTCGCACTCTCTAAAATAAATAAATCTTAAAAAAAATTTTAAAAATTAAAAATAAAATGCTTTGTGAGATCCGAGGCAATAGAAAATATTAAATAATTGTTAAACCTTTTAAACAGCAGAATGTGAGGGGAAAAAAGAGTAAAGTTCTTAGTTGTTTACAGTTTCAATATAAGCCAGCAATATAAAAGAACTACAAAAAATTTCTTCTTTTAACTGCATAAGACAGAAAGAGTAAGGTGATAAACACAATTTCTTCTGTAGCATACAACCCATTATGAAGTGCCATGTTTTGAGGAGGAAATTGAAAAGTTGCCACACACTTGAAAATAAATATAATCAAAATGGTTCTAGTTTTGTACCACAGAAGTAAAGTAAAAGTTGAAGGATGAACAGAACAAAATTTGAGAAGATAGTATTTCAAAATTAAAATATGATTTTTAAAAATACTTCTCTATAAAAGTTTCTCTTTGCACACTATTTTCTCTCTAAACAAATTAAGTATAGACAGTATGAACAAATTATAGTTTAAGACAAATAACTTTTGTTTTTTGTAAATTATTCAGCAAAAATTATTTATTTATGTATGTGTGTATGTACGTATTTATTTTTAATGTTTCAAGTTTTTATTTAAATTCTAGTTAGTTAATATATAGTGTAGTATTAGTTTCAGGAGCAGAGTTTTGCGATCCATCACTTATATACAATACCCAGTGCTCATCACAACAAGTGCCCTCCTTAATGCCCATCAGACATTTAGCCCATCCCCTCCCCTGCCTCCGCTCCAGCAACCCTCAGTTTGTCCTCTATAGTTAAGAGTCTGTTATGGTTTGCCTCTCTTTTTTTTTTCTTTCCCCTACATTCATCTATTTTGTTTCTTAAATTCCACATATGAATGAAATCATATGGAATTTGTTTTTCTCAGATTGATTTATTTCACTTAGCATAATACACTCTAGCTCCATCCACGTCGTTGCAAATGGCAAGATTTCATTTTTTTGATGGCTGAGTAATATTCCTGCGTGTGTTTGTACTGTGTGTATATATATATACCACCTCTTCTTTATCCATTCATCAGTCAATGGACATTTGGGCTCTCTCCATAGTTTGGCTATTGTTAATGCTGCCATAAACATTGGGGTGCATGAGCCCCTTCAAAATTTTTTATATCCTTTCGGTAAATACCTAATAGTACAATTGTTGGATCATAGGGCAGTTCTATTTTTAACTTTCTGAGGAACCTCCATACTGTTTTCCAGAGTGGCCGCACCAGCTTGCACTCCCACCAACAGTGTAGGAGGGTTCCCCTTTCTCTGCATTCTCGCCAACATCTGTTGTTTCCTATGTTGTTAATTTTAGCCATTCTGACAATTTATTAATTGTAAGGGTATTGGAAACTCCAGAAATACTCCAATCTCTATAAAATAATTTTCTCTTCTTTTTTTTTAAGATTTTATTTATTTATCTGACAGAGAGAGACACAGCGAGAGCAGGAACACAAGCAGGGGGAGTGGGAAAGGGAGGAGCAGGTTTCCTACGGAGCGGGGAGCCCGATGCGGGGCTTGATCCCAGGACCCTGGGATCATGACCTGAGCCTGAGGCAGATGCTTAACAACTGAGCCACCCAGACACCACTAATTTCCTCTTCTTAAGCAAATAAAAATTGTGGTTTGTGGAGAATTCTTTTTAAGTCACTATTCTTATGTATTTATTCTTCCAAGTATTGCTTTAGGTTAGCTTGTCATGGTCCAAATGTAAAACATCTATTTTTTTTTTTTTAGTTTCACTCATTTATATATTTTTCAGCTCATTTCAATTAATACTCAGTGATGTTTGTGCATGGAATGTATATATGGAGAGTGGAGTGGGTCAGACATTCTTAGGAAAAGCAAATTGTGATTATTCATGTGCTCATTTCCAACGTCTACAACAGAATAAGAAGAGAGCACACAAATGTTTGTTTGTTGGTGAGGATGGGGATGGAGATGATGATGAAGCCTCTTTTTCTGCCCACTTCTATCACTCTTCCCTTTACTTCCCAGATCAGCCAAGGGTACAGTATTTTGGGAATATCATTGCCATTATCTTCTTGCCCTTATATTCACCTTTAAATGTGGTTCACAGTTGGTTATCATAAAACTTTAGAAGATGACGTAGCTCACTTACTTGTCTTAGCAATACAAACCTTATAAAGACACAATTACCATATATATATATATATATACATATATATATGTATATCTGTTTTTGTGCATGTGAATGCATATATACCTATAACTTCTCTATGAAAGAAAAAGAAGAAAAAATGTTTTTCCTGTTTTCAGATCCTTATAACCATGCAAGGGATATTTAGATATAAATTTTCTCCATGATTCTAGTTACTTTTTTCCAGTCACACAATTTTTTAAATTATATATCTGATACCTTGCATGATCGCATCTCAAAATTCAAACCTATATTTTCTACTTGAGCACAAGGAATTTGGCATCTCAGCCAGAGTGCTTCTATTACCAGTACTAATTATTTATACTCTGACTAATAATGATGGTGTAGTAGAGCAAGCTGGGATCTTTCTATGTGATATAAAACCTTTGATTTAGGAAAAAACAAAAGAATATAATTATGTGGTCCGTATTCCAAGAAAACTAGATATTTTTAAACATAAGCAGAAATTAGCTTAAATCATGGTATGTCAGGATACATAGCTTCTTAAAATTTCTGTTTTGTGTTTTGCTTCAGATTTCTTGGTCAGAATGTGACATAATTTAAACACAAAGTGCAGACAGACCACTTGTTGAAATTTTTCTCTTTCAGCATTATCTTCAGGTCCTGTGATATAAATTTAAATTACCACAGAAAATATATTAAAAGTTGATTTTTTTAAGGGCGCCTGGGTGGCTCAGATGGTTAAGCGTCTGCCTTCGGCTGGGGTCACGATCCCAGCATCCTGGGATCGAGTCCCGCATCGGGCTCCCTGCTCTGCGGGGAGCCTGCTTCTCTCTCTCTCTCTCTCTCTCTCTCTCTGTCTCTCATGAATAAATAAATAAAATCTTTAAAAAAAAGAAAGTTGATTTCTTAAACTACAACTTTCCAGGTTTTTTAAGTATAAAATCATTACTTCAACGCACACTGTGAGAGCATATTTAGTCAATAATTGAATGATTACACGTTGATTTACTATACATACTGGGCACTCGTTTTAAAAATATATATATATATATATACATATTTATTTATTTATTTAGGAGAGAGAGGGCAAGTGAGCACAGCAGGAGGAGCAGAGGGAGAGGGACAAGCCGACCGTCCGCCGAGCACAGAGCCCAACGGACTTGGGGCTCGATCTCATGACGCTGAGATCAGAACCTACGTGGAAATC
Source organism: Neomonachus schauinslandi (assembly GCF_002201575.2). Lineage (NCBI taxonomy): Eukaryota > Metazoa > Chordata > Mammalia > Carnivora > Phocidae > Neomonachus > Neomonachus schauinslandi. The sequence continues at coordinate 6,709,034 of NC_058416.1, forward strand.
AAGAGCTGGTGGCTTAACCAACGGAGCCACCCAGGCACCCCATATATTCTGTGCACTCCTACAGGAAAAGATACTAGTATTTTCTGGAAACCAGGAGTTCACAAACAAGTGAAAAGAGAAATGTACAATTGAGTGTTTCAAAGTAGCCTACTAAAATAAGTCTATGAACAGAGAGTCCTTACACAAAGGAGGGTAGATATCTCTTTCTGAGTTTGCCTGGAAATGTTCAAGAAAGGGAAAAAATGAAACAAAAGAAAAATTAGGTTTTGCTAACTATGGAAACACTAGGCAGCTGGGTGCTAAGGCATTCAGGCTGAGTGGTTAACACGTGGATTTTTTTGAGGGAGAGTGACAATTTCAGTACAGTTTCAAAACAAGATTCAGGTCAAGTGAGATATAGCAGGTAGATTTGGGAAGTCTATGAAAGACGCTCTATTGAATATGTTGAAGAACTTAAATTGTGTGAAAGTAGTTGAAGTTTACAATAGTGTACTGATAAATGGGCATGATATGAGCTACAATTCCACAGGGTATTAGGCTCAGAACATTCACAGACTTGAGAGAATACTGATGTTGGTTCTCATTTGTCTTAATCTAGTAACTGGAAACTTCTGAGTAAAGCACCCTGACATTTATCTATAACCTCTCCTCCTTGCAGAACTCACCACAGAGTTATGGCAAATCATAAAGCTTATATATCCTCTTTAAAGTTCACATATGTGCTTCCAGTGCCCCACACTAAAACTCTTGATCAATTTGTAACAAGGAAAAATACAGATTAACTAACCTTGTTACTGGAAATTATGAAGTTTTATTTCAGCTAGAATGTCTTATCATAGCTATGAAGAATATCTATTCCTTAAGGGGGAGTGAAGATTAAAATCTCCTCCCTTGGGTTCTTTGAGGTAAATGAGGCCAGAGAAGAGTAAATTGTGTAAGAACTTGAGAACACTTTCTTCCTTAGATCTACTTGGTTTTGCCTCTTATAGCTTGGTTGAAGAATAACTACATATAGTTCTTTCAAATAAAACAATAAATCCAGGGGACGCCTGGGTGGCTCAGTCAGTTAAGCATCTGCCTTCGGCTCAGGTCATAATCCCGGAGTCCTGGTTTCGAGCCCCGCATCAGGCTCCCTGGCTCAGCAGGGAGTCTGCTTCTCTCTCTGCCCCTCACCCTGCTCATGCTCTCTCTCTCTCACTCTCTCTCTCAAATTTAAAAAAAAAAATCCATACAGTAATTAGCAAAACACTACAGAGGTATGTAAGTCATATATATTTCTCTTATGTTTTGGGTAAATTATGTGAGCATGAGTCTCAACTTTAATATGTGTAAGTTTGTTTCTTTATAATCATACAATATTTCTTTTTCCTCAAGTTCTCCATTGATAAACTTTCCCTTTTTTTTCCTTTTTATAAATCTTTTCTCTTTTTTCCTCCTATTCTCTTCCTCCTCCTGCTCCTCTTCCTCTTCCTTTTTTTTTTTTTTTTTTTGGCCAAATTAAGTTTTTTTTTCACTTGTCTGTGTAGTTTCCTTTGGTTTGTTTCTTTGATTTGTTTGTCAACCACTCCAAGTAATACTAAAATAAATTTCCTTATACAAATACACTTACATAGGGGGGCTATTATTTTTGTACAAGGGAGTCACAAAACTTTGATCACAAGATGAACTTCTTTTTTATAAGATGAACCTTTAATTTTAAAAGAATTGCAATGTAATTTTCCCAAATAGCAGTAGTAATTCACGCTTCCTTTAGAAATAATGTGAGAAGAAATGGATGCTATAGAATATTTGATATATTCTGATTTGCTTTTTACTGAATTACTAAAGCACTCGAATGTTTTACTCACCTTGATTGGGCATTTAAAATTATTGAACAGTGATGTGCCAATTCAAGGACTTTGTTCATCTTATTTTATGGTTTATCTCCCCCCACCCCAGTTAACTACTACCTTTATATTATAAATATTAGCTTAAAAATACTAGGAAGTATTTTTTTTTTCCTTAAATAAGTTTGGAGAAATTTTAGCCCTTGTTTATGATGCCTTGAATATATATGCTAAAACTGTCAGTCGTTAATTCCCTGGCTGTTTGGCATCCTATCCTTATTGTTGTAAGCTTTATGAATATATAAAAAAATACATTTTTTTGCTTCTGTTTTTTTTTTAACTCTCACTCTCTTGCTTTCTCTCTCAATTTGTCCCAACCACACTCCTTCTCAACTCAGTGAACTGATCATTATTCACTACTTTTTTTTTAAAGATTTTATTTATTTATTTGAGAGAGAGAGAGGAAAGGGGCAGAGTGGGAGGGAGGAAGGGAGAGAATCCCAAGCAGACCCCCCACTGAGCATGGAGACCCAGGCGGGGCTCAATCGCAGGATCTACAATCCTGAGATCATGATCTGAGCTAAAACCAAGAGTCAGATGACTAACCGACTGAGCCACTCAGGCACCCCATTATTTGCTACTCTTAAGTAAAAAACTCAAGACTTCCCTTTGCTTGACACGTCTCTTCCCTCACCCCATGTACCACCAGCTAACTCTAAAATATAGTCTGACCATCTCCATGCTCTCAGCTCAGATGTTACCTACTCGGTGGAGCCTTCCCATACCATCCAGCACCACCAGACCTGCCTTCTCATTCCCACTCCCGATGACAGCATCCTCATGATCACTTCCAAATACACTGTTGTTTATTTCTTTCCTTTTAATGTCATAATGTAAGATGACCACAGATAACTAACATGTTTAATGCAACTTTTAATTCCTATTATCTGAAAATAATATTTAGCCATAATAAGTACTCATTAAATATTTATTCAATGATGGATTCCTCAGGATTTTCTACATATAAGATCATGAATCTAGAGGTGCCTGGGTGGCTCAGTCATTAAGCTTCTGCCTTTGGCTCAGGTCATGATCCCAGGGTCCTGGGATGGAGCCCCACATCGGGCTCCCTGCTCCGCGGGAAGCCTGCTTCTCCTTCTCCCACTCCCCCTGCTTGTGTTCCCTCTCTCACTGTGTCTCTCTCTCTGTCAGATAAATAAAATCTTAAAAAAAAAAAAAAACAAGATCATGAACCTACTTTGTTTGTGTGTATGTATATAGAGATAAATGGCATGGTTTAAGAGAATAGTAATTTGAGTTTTTAAAAATTCTTCCTTCTGTGAATTTTAAATCTGTGCAACTATTTCTCTTTAAGACAATTTTTATCCACTATTAATACAGTGCTGGCCTGAGTCTTAGTTTCCTTTAAATTACCCTTATATGCATACTAGACCTCATCTTTCTGATCATTATGTATAGAAGTTGAATTATGTACATTTAATTCATATAGAATTTAACAAATTATATATGATAAATATATTAGATAATTTTATCTCTTAGTCTGATATTATACTAAATCTATTTCATTGATGATAATACCATGAGATCCACCATCCAAAATGTTAATTATCTCTTTAGCTGTATCTAATCTAGGTTGAGGTCTTGCCTAGAGATTTATTCTACTCAAATGCTATTGACGGAGATGGATCAGCCTTCAGAGACTCTCCCCTAACCATTTCGTGTTTATGCTTCCTCTTGTTGTCCAAAGAGACAGCTATCCTGTTTTTGGTTGTGGCTATGCCATATTCACTTCCGCTTTTTATCCTTTCACTGTTGTTTTGATAGTGAATATATTATTACTTAGTGACTAGATCAGAGAGGGATCCTCAAAGTGTAACTCACAACAACATCTCGACTAGAAATCTAATGAGAGCCTTTGACACATCAACATGTGTTATGAGTTGAACTGTGGCTCCAAAAATATGCTGAAGTTCTATCCCCCAGGATTTGTGAGTATAGGGTTTTTGCAGATAGTCAAGTTAAGCTGAAATCATTAGGGTGGGCCTTACTCCAAAATGCTCATGTCCTTATAAAAAGGGAGAAATTAGAACACATAGAGAGATAACCACATAAAAATATTGATGTGGACACATATTAATATCACTAAGCCACTACATACCATGAGCCGTTTTGTGATAATATTTAATGGACTGTCAAATGCTTTCTATAAATTTTGCATATATTTAAATTTATATATATTTAAATAGATATAAATATTTATATATATTATACACACACCATACACACACACACATACACACACCATATTAATGGCGCTTAAATAGAAAATAAAATGATATTTACAACAGTGAGTTTTAACTGACAAATCATTCAAGGAGCTCTAAATACTGCCTTGGGAATACTTTCTGCTTTCTGGAAGATATTTTTGAGATGATAGGTTAGCACAGTTTTCCTTGGTGTGCCTTCCACTTCTTCATCACCTCGAATCTCATTACAGGCTAAAATAAAAGGAAACCAGACAAACAGGAAAACAAAAATAGTTGTGATGACATCTGAGAACTCTATCATTTTTTGTCCAAGCTACTTCCTTTAGCCTTCCAGATTTGTTATCTATAACAGAAAATAGACATTAAATTCTATCTTAAGTCCACATCTCTCTCCTGAAACTGAGTGACACAGCATCAACCACTTGATAAATCTTGAGCCTCTAGCTTAATTCCTCTCCTGTGACCTCACACCTCCTTTTTTTCCCCTGACATGACAAATAAAGCAAAAGCAGAAGATTTTTTTTTTAAATCTTCCAGAAAAAAATAAAAGCCATTTACCTTGGTTATTAGAAGTAAATTACTATCCTGAATCATAATGTAGAAATATAGGACAGATTTTTATTCCTTTTTATTATTGGTGCTGAATTATTCAGTGGTACCCATTAGCAATATGATAACATGGCGATTTTATATTTAGACTTCCTTGTAGTCACCACCAGCAGCTTGCCTTGAACACCTGACAAGTTGACTGTGCACTGACTCAGAAATGATAAAAATTAGTGACCAGGATAAATTGGTAAAACCTAGTTTTACTTTTTAAAAATCCATGCCTAGAAAAACATTCTCTCTTAACACTGTCAATAAATTTGGTCTTCTTCTTTTTCTTTTCCTCCCCCTCCTTCTCCTTCTCATTTTTTATTATTATCATAATTACTATGATCATCACCAACATCAAATAAGCAAGAGTCAAGAATGTCTCAATTAAGTTTAAGAATTAAACTGTGTCTTAAGATGCCATTTTTCCTAATGATGTATTTTTTAAAAATCTGAGATGGCCATTTTTCCTGTTTAGTTTCTGATTTTTTTAAAGGAAGTATATATTTTTCTTCATACACCTGCACTATAATTCATAAACTGTCAAGCAAATCCTTTTCCACTTTTTAAAAAGCTGTTGCTTTTTCTGGTTGTTTTATTGCAAAGGTACCAAATTTAATCTTGCAGATATGAAATCATTTCCATCTGTCTGACAAAAAGTAAGTTTTCTTCCTAAGTTTTACCAGAAAGTTTTCTGTAACTTACTTTGCCCCTATAAGCAGAGATTTTTAAAAAAACTGCTAAGTGGAAGATTTATAGGCATACCTCAGAATATTGAGTGTTCAGTTCCAGACCACCACAATAAAGCAAATAGCACAATAAAGCTAGTCAAATGAGGTTTTTGGTTTCCCAGTGCCTGTAAAGATTATGTTTATACTCTAATATACTCTAGTAAGTGTGCAATAGCATCATGTTTAAAAATGTACATACCTTAATTTAAAGATATTTTATTGCTAAAAAAAAAAAAAAAAGCTAACCATAATCTGAGCTTTCAACAAGTCTTTTGCTGGTGGAGGGTCTTGTCTAGATGTTGATGGCTCCTGACTGGTCAGGGTGGTGGCTGTTGAAGGTTGGGGGTGGCTGTGATAATTTCTTAAAATAAGACAATAATGAAATTACTGCATAGATTAACCCCTTCTTTTATGAATGATTTCCTGTAGCATGTGATGCTGTTTGACAGCGTTTTACCCACAGGAGAACTTCTTTCAGAACCAGGAGTCAATCCTCTCAAAACTCGCTACTGCTTTACCAACTACGTTTAGGGGGAATATTCTAAATGTTTTGTTGTCACGTCAACAATTTTCACAGCATCTTCACCGGGCGTAGATTTCATCTCAAGAAATTACCTTTCATTTGCTTATTCATAAGAAGCGACATCTCATCTGTTCAAGTTTTCTCATGAGCTTGCAGCAATTCAGTCCCATCTTCAAGCTTCACCTCTGATTCTACTTCTCTTGCTCTTCCCACCACGTCTGCAGTGTCTTCCAAACTCCCGTTAATGTTGACAGTTTGGCTTCTCCCGTGAATCACGAGTGCTCTTATGGCATCTAGAATGGTGAATCTTTTCCAGAAGGTTTTCAATTTACTTTGCCCAGATCCATCAGAGGAATCACTATCTATGGCAGCTGCAGCCGAAATGACTCCTTGATCCATGAGCTGCAGAATGCATGTTGTGTTAGCAGGCATGAAAACAACATTGATCTCATTGTACAACTCCACTGAACTCCTAGGTGACCAAGTACATTGTCAATGATCAGTAGTATTTTAAAAGGAATCTAATTTTATGAGAATTGGGTCTCAATAGAGGGCTTAAAATACTCAGCAAACCGTATTTTAAACAGATGTGCCATCATCCAGGCTTTGTTGTTTCATTTACAGAGCACAGGCAGAGTGGATTTAGTATAATTCTTAAGGGCTCTAGGATTTTCAGAATGGCAAATGAGCCCTGACTTCAACTTCAAGTCACCAGCTGAATTAGCCCCTAACAAGAAAGTCAGCCTGTTTTTTGAGGTTTCGTAGGCAGGCACTGATTTCTCCTCTCTAGTTATGGAAGTCTTAAATAGCATCTTCTTCCAATATAAAGAAGACGTTTCATCTACACTGAAAATCTGCTGTTCAGTGTAGCCACATTCATTCATTATCTCAGCTGGATCTTCTGGAGAACTTGCTGCAACTTCTGCATCAATACTTGCTGCTTCATCTTGCACTTTTTTATGTTATGGAGACAGCTTCTTTCCTTAAACCTCGTGAACCAACTTCTCCTAGCTTCAAACTCTCTCCTGCAGCTTCTTCACCTCTCAGCCTTCACAGAGTGAAGAGAGTCAGGGCCTCTCTCTGGATTAGGCTTTGGCTTAAGGGAATGTTGTGGCTGGTTTGATTTTCTATCCAGACCACTGCAACTTTCTCCCTCCCTCCCTCCCTTTCTCCCTCCCTCTCAGCAATAAGGCTGTCTCACTTTCTTTTCATTCATATGTTCGCGGGACTAGCATTCTCAATTTCCTTCAAGAACTTTATATTTGCATTCATAATTTCATTAACTGTTTAGCACACGAGGCCTAATTTGGGGGGCTATCTCCACTTTTGACATGACTTCCTCACTAAATTTTTATTATTTCTAGCTTTTGATTTGAAGTGAGAGACATGTGATTCTTCCTTTCACTTGAACACTTAGAAACCAATGTAAAGTTATTAACTGGCCTATTTTCAACAGGGGAGGGGGAGGATAGGGAGACCTGAGGAAACAGTGAGACATGGAGGGATGGCCAGTGGTGGAACAGTCAGAACACACACCACATTCATCCAAAAATCCACTGTTGTCTTCTATGTCCTATATGGGTGCTGTTCCTGGTGCCTCCTCCCAATTATAATAGTGACATCAAAGATCACAGCTCACCATAACAAATAGAATAGCAATCAAAAAGTTTGAAATATTGCAAGAATTACCAAAATGGGACACAGGGACATGAAGTGAGCAAATGCTACCAAAAAAAAAAAAAAAAAAAAAACCAATAGACTTCCTTCACTCATGGTGGCCACAAACTTCAATTTGTAAAAAAATGATGTATCTGCAAAGCACAGTCAATGAAGGGCAATAAAATGAGGTATGCCCATATGTTCTTATATATGGATAGATTTTTAAATTTACATAGTGGAAATAAAAAGGAATATAGCATAAGTTCTACATAAATCTGTGTATGCAATGCATCCAAATTGTGCAAATATGAAACATATTCACTACATAATCTCTCTGTCTCTCTCTTTCGGTAATTGGAATATTAACAGTGATTATCTCTGATTTGTGAAATAGTTGAGTCTTAAGTTCTCCAATTAATTTGCTAGTGTGCTTTTTAAACTTTCCACATGTACATTTCTTTTATATTATTAAATAATAAGTATTAAGATTATGATATAAGTGAATATTATCTATATTATGAATTAAAAATTTTAAATGATTTTCCTAAAAAGCCCAATGAATAAGAAGTACATATTTGCACATAAAGATCACGAGAAATTAGGGCTCCCCGGTGGCTCAGTCATTTAGCATCTGCCTTCGGCTCGGGTCATGGTCCCGGGGTCCTGGGATCGAGCCCCAAGTTGGGCTCCTTGCTCAGCGGGGAAGCCTGCTTCTCCTTCTCCCACTCCCCCTGCTTGTGTTCCCTCTCTCGCTGTCTCTCTCTCTGTCAAAAAATAAAAATCTTTAAAACAAAAAAAATCATGAGAAATTAAGCAGAATATTTATTTTCTTATAATATGTTATTTAATTTTCATATTATATTTAATGTGTAATACCATTCTTAACTTCAAAAATTGCCATTGTTTAAATTTGCAAAAATATTTAAGCATCTTCTATAAAACCTTTGGGGATTTAACTTAAAATAAACGTACAATTGCTATAGTGGTTTTACTATCTTCAAATCCAAGTCAAAACAGTCCAAGAATCTTGTCTTTTTATTTTTTATTTTTTTAAAGATTTTATTTATTTATTTGAGACAGAGAGAATGAGAGAGACAGAGAGCACATGAGAGGGGGGAGGGTCAGAGGGAGAAGCAGACTCCCTGCCAAGCAGGGAGCCCGATGCGGGACTCGATCCCGGGACTCCAGGATCATGACCTGAGCCGAAGGCAGTCGCTTAACCAACTGAGCCACCCAGGCGCCCCAAGAATCTTGTCTTTTTAAATGGCTTATTGTTCTACTTACATTTCTCATTGCAAATTAGCATGATTTCTGCATTTGCTTTTATTGAAGAAAAGTCCAATTTAATGAGGATTATGTTGTTGATAATAATTTTAATAATAATTTTAAAAAACTCATTAATTGAGAAGTGTCCTGGAAGTGCTCTTTTAATCTTTATTTTATAAATAAGGAATTCAAAAAGACTTCATTATTTGCACATCAAATTATTTTTGAAAGTCTCTTCTTCTTTCCTAAATTAGTGGGCATCCATGGGAGGTTTTAATTCATCTTTTCAGTATGGAATATAATCAACATTTTTCTGATTGCGTTAAAAGTGTACTTAGAGGAATTTATTTGAGGCAAAGCAAAAAGGCCTTATTTAGCTATCTTTTATTTTGCTTTCATTTTGACCCAATTACAGAACATGCTCAAAAGTCTATAATTATACAATGACCTTGAATTTTTCAGTTAATACATGGTTCGTGTATGTCTTATTAGTCATACATTTAACAGATATTACTTTCTAAGCAGTATTTGGGCAACATGCATTAAACCTCATAAAACCGAGTAGACTGAAATCTCGGGAATATATTTCATAATTTAAAAAAGCTAAAATACTATAATGCTTAAAGACATGCTGAAATTCTTTTGGATTATTCATCACAATCAATCCTAGATTATAGACTTAATTCTGCAATACCTTTTTTTTTTAAAGATTTTATTTGTTTATTTGACAGAGAGAAACACAATGAGAGAGGGAACACAAGCAGGGGGAGTGGGAGAGGGAGAAGCAGGCTCCCCGCCGAGCAGAGAGCCCGAAGTGGGGCTCGATCCCAGGACCCTGGGATCATGACCTGAGCCGAAGGCAGACGCTTAACGACTGAGCCACCCAGGCGCCCAATTCTGCAATACCTTTAGCACCATCTGTCTAAAGAAAATTTAGACGCTTTTTATTTATTTATTTATTTATTTTTTTAGATGCTTTTTAGAAATAGTCCCTGGGATGTTCAATGACCCTGAATAGCAGTCCTGAAATATTTGAGGAGCAGCAAGGAGGCCAATGTGGCCAGAGCAGAATAAGCAAGGAGGAATGAGGTAACAGAAGAGACTGTAAACACGTGAAGGGGGAGCAGGTATGCAGAGCAATGATGTCCCTCAAAAATGTAAGGTGAGCAATATGCCTAAGTCTAAACTTCTAGTATCCACATTAAATAAGTAATAAAAACAAGATGCAATTTTAATAATATATTTTATTCAGCATAATGTAGCAAAAATAAAATCATTTCAACATGTAATCAATTCAAAAAATTATTAGTGAGTTATTTTATGCATATTATATATTTTTTTCCCACTAAATTTTCAGCACCTTGCAATTTGGACTAGCTGTGTTGTACAAAGACATAGATTCCTGACCCCTATTCTGAGTGAAATGGAAAGTCTATGAAGACTTCAGGGCAGAGATGTGGCCAATAGAAAGACATCTGTCGGGGCACCTGGGTGGCTCAGTTGGTTACCTACCTTCGGCTCAGGTCACGATCCCAGCGTCCTGGGATCGAGTCCCACATCAGGCTCCTTACTCAGCAGGGAGCCTGCTTCTCCCTCTACCTGCTGCTTCCCCTGCTATGCTTTCTCTCTCTCTCTGACAAATAAATAAATTAAAAAAAAAAAAAAGAGGAAGGCCTCAGGAAATCTAATACGGAAACTATGGTTTGTTTGTTTTTTTTCAATAAATGTATAATGGATAATAAACAGGGTGAAGACAAAAAGCTTTATGTATGTTTGTTAGAAAGGATTTTCTGAAAAGATATCATTTATGGGAGATTTGAAACCAGAAGAGGTTTAAGTGAAGATTTTTGGAAGTAACTTTTCAATTAGAGAGAACAGTATATGTGACAGTACAGTTAGGAAAAGCTTGACATTTTTCAAGGCTCATGATTCACAATAGCTCTAGAAGTAGAAATTATGGTCCCAAATGTATAAATAATATAAAGATACAATTTTTCCAAAAAAATTCATTTAAATACCAAGTTTTTCTAACACAAATATATCTAGTCTAAATAATAATACTTTATTCATATACATTTAATTATCAGGGAATGTTAAGGTTATATGAAGATATGTAAAATATCTTCAATTTGAGAAAAATTAATATATGATAATTGTTTATTTTTTTATGTTCATATAAATTAGACCATACAATAATTGATTACATTTGTATCTAAAAGATAAATATTAGTATTTTTATTTTTTAGCTTTTGATGAGGATTTTAGAACTTTCACAGTGAAAAATAGCATATAAAGGAATGAAAAATTCAATATGAGACTAGGCTAACATTTTTTAATTTCTTGAAAAACATTAATTCTAATCAACATTTGCCAATCAAAATATATATAAGGTGCCTTTTTTTTTAAGATTTTATTTATTTATTTGACAGAGAGAGACACAGTGAGAGAGGGAACACAAGCAGGGGGAGCGGGAGAGGGAGAAGCAGGCTCCCTGCAGAGCAGGGAGCCCGATGTGGGACTCGATCCCAGGACCGTGGGATTATGACCCGAGCTGAAGGCAGTCGCTTAACCAACTGAGCCACCCAGGCGCCCCTATATAAGGGGCCTTTTAAAAACAGAGTTTTACTCTCCTACTCTTCACATTCAAAGATATATGCAAGGTTTTAAAGATAGGTGCCCAAAGAAGACAGCTGACCAATGAATCTATAAAGGCAGGTATGTAAAAAAGTCAAGGAGTAGGTAAGTAGAAACAAACAAACAAAAAAGTCAGTATCTGAAGACAATATACCTAGAAAATCCAAGAAAAGAAATGCAAACTTTTAGAACTATAGGTTCTGTAAAGCGTAAGGATACACAAAGAACATAAAACATATTTTCCCCTGCATACTAACATAAAAATATCTTTAAATAAAATATGAAAAATCTCCCTTAAAATTACAATAGATTATAAATTTTATTTGTTTGTAAAATGCACTTGAATCTCAAAGTACTAGAGATTTTTTTTTTTTAAGATTTTATTTATTTATTTGACAGAGGGAGAGACAGTGGGAGACGGAACACAAGCAGGGGGAGTGGGAGAAGGAGAAGCAGGCTTCCCGCGGAGCAGGGAGCCGGATGCGGGGTTCAATCCCAGTACCCTGGGATCATGACCTGAGCCGAAGGCAGACGCTTAATGACTGAGCCACCCAGGCACCCCAATACTAGAGATTTTAATTGTCAGTTTTATACCTCATCATTTTGTTCCCCAACAAAACCATGATGTATATTTTATTTTTAAAATTTTTTTAAAAGATTTGTTCATTTATTTTAGAGAGAGAGAGACAGAGAGAGAAAGTGTGCACAGGTGTGCAGGGGTAGGAACAGAGGGAGAGGGAGAAAAAGTTCCAAGCAGATTCTTTGAGCTAGGAGCTCCATCCAGGGCTCAATCTCACAACCCCGAGAGCGCGACCTGAGCCAAAACAAGAGTCCCATGCTTAACAGAATCCGCCACCGAGGTGCCCCAAGATGTAAATTTTAAAACTTAAAAGTAAGAAAGTTTTAAATTTTAAAATTTAAATCTATATAGCAAACTTAAGTGTATAAATTATAAGTTTGGTTTATATTTTTTGTTCCTCTTGAGAACACAAGTTACTGCATGAAGCTGTGGTTTGCTTATTTTCTTTGGTCTTTTCAATAAATGATCCTGGAACAATTAGTTATATGAGAAAATATATTGGGCCTTTATTTCAAACCACATATAAACCCCAATTCCTGGAATAACAGAGCTAAATATGAAACCAAATTTATTTAAATAAATTTAATAAATTTATTAAGCACTAAAATAAGCAAATCTGTTATCAAAAGACAACCTCTAGCAATACAAGCCACAGACTGAGAGAAGATATCTGCTACATATACAATCAAAAAAGACTTGGATCCAGAATATTTAAAGAACTCCTACTAGTCAAAAACAAAATGACAGACAGCCTCAGAGAAATATAGGCAAATATTTAGACACATACTTCACAAAAGAAGAAATCCAAATGGGCAATCCATTCTGAACAGATGCTCAGTTTTCTGAGAATCAGAGTGGTGAATCCCCAAGGATATATCTTTGCACACCCAGTAGGTTGGCAAATTTAAGAGTCTGAATAAAAAGGAAGTGTTTTTGAGGATGTAAAATAAGATTTCTCATATATTGCTGACGGAATGCAACTTAGTACAAATAATTCAAAAAATAATTTTTTTTCAGAAAATAATTTTAAACAAAATCAAATATATTTATAGCCTGTAAACAACTTATTTTGTTTACAGATACATACTTAGAGAAATCTGTATAAAGGAGCATCAGGATATAATCTCCATAGCTGCAGGATTTGTAAAGGCCCCATATTGATAATTATTTAAATGTTCACCAAAACTAGAATGGATAGATTTTGCTACATTCAGACAGTAGAATCCTATTTTGTAAATGGTAAGATAGCTAATAATATAGAATATTTACTGGTGCTTTCTCAGTGTAAGGTATCCTATTAAGGACTTGCATTTATTAGCTCATTGGGATCTCGCAGCAAGTATCAAAGGAAAGCACTATTATTGCCATTTGATACATGATCCAAATCAAGGTACACAGTGCTTAAGCAACTTTCCTAAGGTTATAAAACTAACAAATATGATAAGAATGCAGGAAGTCTAACTTTAGAGCCCTTGCTTTTAATTGCTATGCCTCACAGCCTAATTGCATGCACATGTGTAATGAGGCTGGGACTCTCTGATTGTGTACCAATCAATGTACTTTTCTGGATCAAAATGTGACTGTGTTAAAGAATGTTAAAGTGTGTTTACCATCTAACATAATAAGCCTTGTGTAAAAAGCAGGCATAACAAATACTCAGAGCTATAGTTAAGTGTTTATGTACAGTGTGTGCCTTTTGCAGAAAGAATGTCATGGGCCCTCAGGTAAGCTGTGATCATTGGATTCAACATATCTTCACAAGGAACAAATAATCTTAGATAAGGGTATACGGTTTATATTTTGTGGTTATACTTTAATACCTCATGTATTGAAACCTTCTATAATAGATTGTGGGATAAATGGTTATGTATATATTGGATGGAAGAAAATTTGATTAGTAACAGGTGATTATTTTCAATTCCAACATTTCATGATTATTAATAATAATAAGTGAATGTGAATCTGGAGGGTTCTGACCTTGGCATTTATCTATGATATTTTATCAGATATTTCAATGAGAGATGAATAACAAGCACATCAAATTTAGGTTTCATAAACTTGAAGAGACTGTGAAAATTCTAGATGACAAAAATTGAAATTCAAAAATATTTTTGGGAGCACCTGGGTGGCTCCATCAGTTAGGTGGCTGACTCTTGATTTCGGCTCCAGTCATGATCTCAGGGTCATGGGCTTCGGTTTGCTGTCTCCCTCATCAAACCCAATGGGGAGACCTTACCGTGCACTAGCAATGCAGAAGTCTGACACCACAAAGCCAAAGTTAGAAGCGTGGCTTTGAAGCCAGGAGAACAGCTTAATAAGTGTCCGCGCCCGGGAATTACGGCAAGACGCTCCAGGAATGCAGCCTAAGAAAAACTTGTTTTGAGGGCAGAACATCTCTTCCCCTTTCCTCATGTTTCTTCTATGGGAAGAAGTTGAGCTACAGTTCCATTACTCATCTTTCAACTACCCTTCCCACGGAGAAGAACTGTCCCAGCTCTGGCAAGTGAATTTTGGAGAAGGAAAGGAGGACATTTGGACAAACCATTCCTGGTGTCTCATGGTAAATGTGCTCTTTGGATGCATTCTCTGCTAACTCATGAGGGAAATTCACCAGGCCAGGCAATGCCTCTGCAGGGAGGACAGAGACTGTGTGGATCTCCTGTGACGAGGTGAATGAGTTTAATGCAGTGGCAGAATTATTAGAACATCTATGTAATCACATCAGATTCAAGCCATATCCTCCAATCTGGTTTTATCTTCACCAGAGCTAATATATTGAGTTTGTCTGACTCCTATATCTTGTATCCCAAATGGCTCAGACCTCAAATGGGAAGAGGGCGGCTTCTCCATGGGAAGAGATTATTCACTGGCCTTTTAAACATCTATACTTATTAACAGCTACACGTTTCCCCAAAGATTGAATTAGCCATGGAGGCCAACAACTCCTTTTTCTTTAAAGTGTTCCTATGAATTCTATGATTTGTAGAATTCTTTCTTTCCTCTGGAAAGTTTCTACATGTCAATCCAGAGTAAAGTACATTGTACCCACGGTCCACCCAAAGAACAAAGATACCATAGTGAAATCATATAGATTCCTCAGGAGGTGAAAATCTAGAATTTTTGATTAAGTAAAGTAGGGGAAAATATGCAAATATATATTGAAATCACTTTTACTCTCAGCTAAAAAACTACCTTCAGAGTTCTAACAAATTCTCAAAATGCACCCACAGTGTTCTTATGATTAATTGGTATTTTATAATTTCAAAACCAAAATTTGTAATGGAATATTCAAACTAACAGTAATAGTAGTTTATAAAATAGTTTAGTAATAGTTTATAAATGGTGAGTGGATATGAAGTAGGTTCACTTTAGTAAGTGATCTTTTGCTATCCTACTTGGGGTTTGACTTTTTCTTGGTCATTAATATTAGTGAGATCAACATGATTAAATCTCTGTATGCTTCTCTCAATAGTAACCCTATAAAGAGATTAAAGATTTTTTAATCTCGGACATGAATCATTGAATTGCTTCATATTCATTTCCACCACAAAAGTGCAACAATCAAAGTGATCTGAGATCAGTGATCACAAAGCAATTGAAAATATTAGATAATTAAGCTTTGCCTCTGAACCATATGAATACTATCTCTATCATTTTGGTGAGTTATGTCAGGCAGAAAAATGAGAAATTTAACATGATCTATTTAAAAATACAAAAATAATATGAATTTTAATGCAATTAAATTTCTATAGCCCTGCTATGCTTTCCTCTCTTGTGTTTTTATGCATGAAGCTATTACTTCCATTTCAATGACAGATATGAGTCCAAGTAGTAAATTGAACATCTCTCTTTTATTAGAGCGTCTTTGTTATTATAAGTAAAATTGAGCTGGTTCTCATTCAAATCTACTGTGTCTATGAAACAAGGTTTAGTCATGCATTAAATGAAGGTTTCAAATAACATTATGCTGGGAATTTGTTACATGTTAAACACCAATAGCTTTCTTTCAATATGTTTATTGGCATTACAGTATATGCAATAATAAAATATAATAAAATTTTACAATGCTTCATTCATACCGATAGCTCCCACAGCCAGCAGTTCTTCAAATGGTGAGTATAAAATTAATAAAGAGAATGAATCTGTGGAAGTGGCATATAAGAGATGTGAAAGGCTGAAAATATTAAGCAATAAGATATGCATTGCCAGATCTGATTCCTTTGGCAAAATTATAGTACTAGTGTTTTAAATGTAATTTTGAGAAAAATACCTTTTCAGTGATTTGGAAACAGCTATGTGCAGGTGACAAAGAGGAATGAAAAAAAGATGAACAGCACAAACAAAAGATCTGAATTGCTCTTTCAGATGGAACAGACAGAAGTTGTTTAGATAATATGATCTGAAGGCTTCTCTGCCCAAATGTAAAGCTCTGAAGGGTATACCTAAGATGAATCCCTTTGGGGGCGCCTGGGTGGCTCAGTTGGTTAAGCAACTGCCTTCAGCTCAGGTCATGATCCCAGGGTCCTGGGATCGAGTCCCACATCGGGCTCCCAGCTCAGTGGGGAGCCTGCTTCTCCCTCTGACCCTCTCCTCTCTCATGCTGTTTCTCTCTCGCTCGCTCTCTAATAAATAAATAAATAAAATCTTTAAAAAAAAAAAAAGATGAATCCCTTTGGGCCTGGAAGGCTTTGGGGAATTTCCATGATACCAAAGAGAGACTAAATCATAATTAATGACACAATTAGAAGAATCAATTCATAAGAGATTGAAAGTAAAGTCACTCTAAAAGGCACACATAGGAAATGCGTGAATGGGTAATTGGTAAAAGTATCAACAAAGCTAGAAGAGGATGCAACAAAGCTAGAAGAGGATGCTAAGTATGAACAAAGCTAGACGAGCACAGAGAAGTTAGCCAAAAATAAACTTCATGATCATACCTGGATCTAGATGTTTGGAATAAGATTAACTATAGCTATAACTACCAAATGGCACAGAAGTATTACAAAAAGCCTAAAGTATATTCTCTTCTTAAATTGTATCAGTGTACTGTAACTGATTTTTTTTATACAATTAACTGGCTTCACAGCTGGGCTGGTAACAGTGTAGCCCCTGGTTTGGTCTGAGCAATTACTGTAAAGCTACATCTAGTTATTTGCAAACACTCTATTCTCAGATTTCTCTGGAGGGAATCAGACTTTTTGAAAACTTGAATTTTTCAACTGCTAATAAGTCTCATATCCAATAATACCATGGTAGGGATGTTATATTTACTCAATCCCAGGTGCATCTGTATTCTCACACATAGACATTGTTTTCCTTTTCAACTTGTTTATCTGATGTAGGGGTTGTGGCAGTTCAGTTGAAAAGGAGAATAAAACAACAGTTACCGTAAAACAGCCCAATGCTCCCCAGAGTCAGCAAAGAAAAAAAGAGAGAGAGAGAGAGAGAAACAATTTGCTAAACTGATCATAGACTGATTTGCCAGTCAATTAAAGAATACTTAACTGCAATGCAAAGGGATTTCAAACACAGATGAATTACATCAAGATTGCTTTATTTGCATTGCAAAAAAAAAAAAGGCAGATCACAGTTTTCTATAAGGAGCTTCATAATTTTGTAATTTTCTAAAGCCTGAATTTTTATTTTGACACAAGGGCCATGTTCATCTGAAGACAGTCACTCTGGTACTTCCGAAGGGTGCCACTGAGAAATTGAAATTAGCAATAATATATTGCCAGATGCCACAGTCTAAGGAGCCTTGTAAAAAGCAGTACTCAGGTGTCACTTTGAAGAACACCTGTTAGACGTTGCATTTGAAATGAAATGCTATTTGAACATTTTAACCTGTAAGCATGATTTTTGATTTATTATGATTCACAGCTATTGCACATAGGAACTTTTCATAGTAAGCTAAAAATACGTCAGTTTCTGATGCTCACTTTGTAGGAAGAGTGACCCATAGTAGCTGTGGATAACATTTGATTAATGTTGAAATATACCAAGTAAATCTCTTATGATCAGTTTCTGCTCTAGAAGTTTGATGCCTGAGAATTTGGAAATAAGTAATCCTTTAAAAATATTTAACTTCAATATTGTAATGCTCTAGTGTTGAACTCTTACAAGAGAGCCAGGGCATTTTGATCTACTACCAATAATATGCTGTACCACTTATAAGGGGGAAGATGTAGCTTGAGAAAAACTTGCAGAAATCATAATTGTTTCCTACGTTCTTACCTAAATGGAACCATATGACTATATAATTAAAGTGGATATATAATGCTGTCTAATTTTAGTATCAAACTCAATTGAACTAGGTCAGTTTTTGAGGTAAAGATGAAAGTGTCCTAAATCCTTTGACTGGCAATTATCTCAATTGAGGGCACTTTAGCTTTTTTGTTGTTGTTGTTGCTCTTTATTTTTTAAAAAGATTTATTTAGTTGAGAGAGAGAGAAAGCAGGGTGAGGAGCAGAGGGAGAGGGGGAGAGAGAGAGAATCTCAAGCAGACTCCCCGCTGAGCAGGAGCCTGATTCAGGGCTTGATCTCACCACCCTGATATTAGGACCTGAGCCAAAATCAAGAGCAGGACCCTTAACCCACTGAGCCACCCAGGTGCTCCATTCTTTATTTTTTTAAGTGCTGTATTGACGTAATTTTTGAGGCCCTGGCTAGAGGCCGGTCACTTCCTCTTCTTGAATAGCTGATTAAATCCACAATCCAAACACCTCCTTAACGGGCCTTTACTTCCTGGGGCCACCTTGCCTACACTACCCCTCACCACTCTGAGACCAGGTAACAGACATAGGTAGCAGCTCCTATGCTCTTGGAGTCCTCAAAATTATTCAAATTATTAAAGCCACTGGGAGCTGAAAAACCTAGCAAATTCCACGCTGTTTGCCACACATAAGATGCCCCCAGAGCGGCAGCTTGCTGTTCTCTTATCCCAGTTCTCTTGCCCCATGGACCCTACCCAGTAGCCTTCTCTCCTTTGGAGCTGTAAGAAAGAGTTCTGCCTTTCATCTGAGAGTCAGTGTGTTGCACCCCACCATCAAAAGAATCTTTGATGCTTATAAAACACTAGGCAATTTAAACTACTCCATTATTGTAGTGTATTTCTCCGCAAATGAAACAAAGTTTTATTAACTAAACCTTGCAGGTCTCTATGTGAAGAATGAAGTGGTGGGGAGAAAGTAAATTACCAACAGTTTCGTGTTTGTGTCTTTTGTCATCAGGGTCTACTGTATAAGAAAAATGGGAAGCAATGGTTTCATTTTCTTTTTTTAACTCTAGTGCTACCTCTCATTGTCCCCCTCAAGGCCCATACTCAAGCACTAAAACCTTACCATCATGGGCATTTAGACCACTGGAATTTATCTTATTGGGTGCTTTCTCCATCTTTCAGTCACCACAAGAAGCCCAAGACTGTCAGTCATTCCTCGAGCCCCAGTGTCTCCCCGCAGATGACCCTATCCCATCCTGACCAATTTCTGAGAACTTCCACTGTGCCCTCTGGAACTCGTGGGTCTTCAACAGAAAATCCCTCATATTTTCTATTCTTCTAATATTTCCTTTGTCTTCTTCTTCTGACCCCTTGGTTCTCCCCTAAGGACTCTGTGACCACTGCACCTGTCTTAAGAAACATATTTCCAGGCCCAGGCTCCAGTCGCTTGGGTTTGTGGTATGTCTACTCCTCGCTCCACTATGATGCTTCAAATCATGTTCTTCCTCTCTTCTTTCAAATCATCTAGCTTTTGTTTTGTGCTATAAGATTGTATCACCTGCTTTTCCTTGAGCTTCTACTTAACCCTTCAACATTATCCTAGAGTCAACACAGATCCCATTTTCTGGCTCCATTTATTTTTGTCTAGAACTACTCCTTCTTAGCTTTTAGTTTTTTCAATATCTGACCATCAATACTCCAATATCACTGTCCCTCAGGGATGTGTCGTTCATTGTACCTTACCACCACCCCAGTGGCATGCCCTGGACCTTGGTCATTTCTGAAAGCCATATCCCCTCCATAATTACAATGTAATGTCTCCCACCCTTTGACCACTATTTCCAATTTTTACCTTCACTTCAACATCCTTTTTAAAAAAAAAAATTATTTATTCATTTGAAACAGAGAGAGACAGAGAGAGAGAGAGAGAGAGCACAAGCAGGGGGAGGGGCAGAGGGAGAGGGAGAGCAGACTCCCTGCTGAGCCAGGAGCCTGACTTGAAACCAGGACCTGGAGATCACGACCTGAGCTGAAGGCAGATGCTCAACCATCTGAGCCACCCAGGTGCCCCTCAACACACTTTCAGTTCAAATAAGACCTGCAGCCTATTTATTCTACCACCTTTTCACAGCTCTCCTCCAGTCTTGTGACCACACTTTCCTTCTAGCCCAATGTAGACTCAAACTCCACCCATTCAGTGACTGCGGAGCACACATTCTTCACCCTCTTGCTTGCCAATTTTGTCATCCTATTTGCCTAGTAAAGCAATAACCCTAGTTGGGACTAATTTCTCTTCAACTCTGTCACTAAAACAGCACAGCTGAATGCGTGTAGAGAAAAATGCACAGAAAAGGACAGGTTCACATTAACTCTGTGAGCTCTAATTTTCTGTGTTGAGCTCTCAATGCTGCCCACAATCCTACTCCGTTTCTCCAGTCCATTTACTCTCCATTCACAGAAGACCACTTCATATCTTCTCTCTACTCAAGAATTCAAGACCTCTGTTCCTGGCATTCTGCACTTTATATTGCATGTAGAAAATAAAAACTATCAGAAATAGACTAAGGCACACTTCCACCACCACACATCCTCATCTAACTGCACCTTTGCATTTATATCTCTTGATTTAGAAATGTGGTCCCAGTTCCTATATAATAATAACCAGCCCCTTGTGTACTAAACTCTCTCATCTTTCCTCAGCAAGAGACTTTCTCTAAGAACTGTCCCCTTTCTATCATATAAAACAGTAATAACTATTCGCGGGTTGACCAGTCTCCTTGAATACAGTTTTTCCTTTAATGCTGTTTTTTTTACCCTCATTGTTCCACTGAGGTTGGTCTTCTCAAAGTCTGCCAATGGCCTAAATGCTAAATATAGTAGTGAGTCCTGTGACTTCATTTCATTACATCCGTAAAAGCATTTGAATAAATTAATCCATTTTTTCCCTAGAAATACTTTCCTTATTTGCATTCTAAGTTACCAATTTTCCCAATTCTGTTCTCTCTGTGCTCCTCACCCCAGCGTCCTTTGGTATTTCTACCTTATCTCTGCAAGCTTTAAGGTTAGATAAGTAGGTCAGTCCATTCTCACTGTCTGTAGTTTCTATGCACTCATTCCTTTGGTGAGTTCATCTCTTACCATCAGTTTAAAGATGCTACAGGTTTTCAAATTATAACTCCAACTTGAACCTACCTGGACTCTGTATTTTCTATTTACTCTCAAAATTACCTCTTGGATATATAACAGATCGTTCAAATCAAATTCTCTATCCACTGTGCCAATTTTTTTGCTCTGCTTTCTAATTTTCTCCATCTCCACCCAGGACTCCATCTCCTCACTAATTGCTCAGGTGAAGAAAGGGTACCTCTGAAGAATCCTTTCTGTTACGATCCACATCCAGTCCATATGAAGTTCTATTTCCATAATACTTCCAGACCTTCACCATTCTGCACCATCTCCACACAATCTTTTTCACCTTGATTGTTTCAAATGACTTCCAAATGGTCTCCTTGCTTCTGCTTGCCTTTTCTCCCTATCCCCCCTCCCTTGTTACTCTGTACACTTCAGCCAGAGGGATTCTTTAAAAATGGAAACTTGATCACAATACTCCTTTTTTATAAATACTCCAATATCAACTCACTTCATGTAAAGTCAAAGATCAGTTTCTTGCAACGTTCTTCCAAAGGCTCCACTACTCTGTCCTTCCACCTCTCTCTCTTCCCCCATGCTACCCCAGACATGCTGGCTCCATATGGGGCATGCTTTCACCTCAATGCTCTTCTCACAGATGGTTGCCTGGCTCACTTCTTCATTTCCTTTGGTCCTCTGCTCAAAGACAGCATCTGTAGTAAGACCTTCCCTAATCCCCAAGTCAATTTTAAATTACCAATCTCTCACCGCTACACTCAAACATCACCATTTCTTTTCCTGATTTATTATTAGGATTACATCCTGAGAAGCATACATTTTACTTGTTTAATTATTTTCTGTTAATCCTTCTTCCACATATCCCCTAACCTCTAGCATACACCTCCTATAGAAAGAGAATTTTGTCCTTTGAGTTAACTCTTACATCCCCAGTGCTTAGAAGAATGCAAGACTCAATAAATATTTGATAACTAAATATTTCATTTCAGGATTTATGTCAGGATCTCCATGACATAACTCTAATTTGGCTTCCCACTTTGATCCCATATTGTTCTTTTGACAAGGTTTAAATTCCACTATTTTTAAATTTTTTAAAAGATTTTATTTATTTTAGAGGTGGGGGAGAGAGGGGAGTTGCAGAGGGAGAGGGAGAGAAAATCCCAATCAGACTCTGTCCTGAGCTCAGAGCCCAAGGCAGGGCTTGATCTCACGACCCTGAGATCATGACCTGAGCCAAAACCAAGAGTCACGTGCTTAGTTGATTGCACTATCCAGGCATACCAGTCTATTTTAATATTAACTAGGTAGTCAGTCAATATTCTGTTTTTCCCTTTTGCCTAAAAGCAACACTAAACTGAACCCTGATCTCCTTTGCCTTCTTTCTTTTTTTTAATTTAAATTCAATTAGCCAACATATAGTACATCATTAGTTTTTGATATAATGTTCAATGATTCATCAGTTGCATAGAAGACCCAGTGCTCATCACATCACATGCCCTCCTTAATGCCCATCACCCAGTTACCCCAAGCCCCTACCCACATCCCTATCCAGAACCCTCAGTTTGTTTCCCAGAGTCAAGAGCCCCTCATGGTTTGTCTCCCTCTCTGATTTCTTCCCTTTCAGTTTTCCCTCCCTTGCCCCTATGGTCCTCTTCACTATTCCTTATATTCCACATATGAGTGACACCATATAGAATTGTCTTTCTCTGACTGACTTATTTCACTTAGCATAATACCCTCCAGTTCCATCCATGTTGATGTAAATTGTAGGTATTCATCCTTTCTGATGGCTGAGTAATATTCCATTGTACATATGAACCACATCTTTATCCATTCATCTGTCAATGGACATCTGGGCTCCTTCCACAGTTTGGCTATTGCGGACATTGCTGCTATGAACATTAGGGTGCATGTGCCCCTTCTTTTCACTACATTTGTATCTTTGGGGTAAATACCCAGTAGTGCAATTGCAGGGTAGCTGCATTTGGGTAGCTGTATTTTCAACATTTTGAGGAACCTCCATACTGCTTTCCAGAGTGGCTGCACCAGCTTGCATTCCCATCAACAGTGTAGGAGGGTTCCCCTTTCTCCACATCCTCTCCAACATTTGTTGTTCCCTGTCTTGTTAATTTTAGCCATTCTAACTGGTATAAGGTGGTATCTCATTGTGGTTTTGATTTGTATTTCCCTGATGGCAAGTTATGTGGAGCATTTTTTCATGTGTCTATTGTCCTTTGCCTTATTTCTAATTGATACTTTTCTTCCTATCTTTCAGATTTTATCTGCTTCATAAATATTTGTTTCCTTCCACTAAATTTAACTACACTTTTAATTTTCATAATTTTTAACATTTTCCATAGCGTTTTAGTTGGTATTTGCAGAGCATAATCTACTTTTCATCTTAATTTGTTTTCTGATCTTTCCTATGGTGACCATTTAAGACAATGTATTTATTATAATCTATTTTTATACATTTTAATGTATATGCATTCATTCAAAAGCATATACTCAGGCACTTTTAGAACTTAGGAAATTATATCAGGTACTGATGAATGCATAATATTGAAAAGACAAATATTACATAACTCTCTCTCAAGGATGCAAACTGACATGTAGAGCAATAAATAATTTTATTTATTTCATGGCACAAAAGAAGAGGTAGTAAATTCTCTCCTTCATGCTATCTCATCTATCTTTATGATTTAAAGAGAATGACTCTACATGAAATGTAGAAGTTTTCCATCCTTCACTTATAGTACCTCTGAATTGTTAATTCCAACCTAATTTTAAAATAAAAATCATGATCAATAACAAGTTCCAGGATATTACTAACAAATTTACATATAATATTATATATGCCTTTATCTAATATTAGCAGCAAGTTTATATTATTAGTAAATAATTTAATAGCTATTGTGCTGTTTTGTGTTTATAAAACAAAGAAAAATCTTAATAACAGCTCATATCACTTTTCAAAGTATTTCCAGCAATGCACAACTTCTTTCTCACCTATAGGTTATGTTAAAATAGGAATGAATTGGGATGCCTGGGTGGCTCAGTCGGTTAAGCAGCTGCCTTCGGCCCGGGTCATGATCCCAGGGTCCTAGGATCAAGTCCCACATCGAGCTCCTTGCTCAGTAGGGAGCCTGCTTCTCTCTCTCTCTCTCTCTCTCCCTCTGCTTGTGCTCTCTCTGTCAAATAAATAAAATCTTAAAAATAAATAAATAAATGAATGAATGAATGAATAAATAAATAAATAAATAAAATAGGAATGAATCATGGCAGTTCTCATATATGAGTGTACTAAATGTCAAGGTGTAGATTTTAATTTAAATTTGAGTGCTGGATTTCTTATGTAAACCCCTTGTTAAAAATTTTTAACAACCATATTGAAAAGACCATACTGAAAGAGTGAAAAAAATATTATAGAATTACCTGACAAGTATTTACAATGAACACTACAGATGCACCATGAATACTTGGAAAAACAATATAATAATCAAAGAAAAATGTAAATTTTTCTATGTTGTCTAGTATTCACTTTATGGCATAGAAGCCACTTTTAATACCTGACATTCTGTGACAATCTATAAAACACAAAAACAGCACCAAATTGCAAGTTCTTTTGAGGAGTAAATAAGAAAATAAAATAAAACTCACTACTTCAGGTGTTGAACAAAATGTGTGCTATTTTCACCTGAATTCTTATGAAACAAAATATCATTTCATCATCGAATGACCTCCATACTCTGCAACATCTCAAACTTCACTTTTACCTTGGCTACCAATTTGTGTCAGGAATTACAGGAAGTCATCAATATCCATGTCCTCCTCTTCCATTCCTAAACTTACTTTGCCAGTAGGATCATTAGGTAACTAGAGCTGTTCACTCAAATATGAAGGCAAAATCTCTGGCTTTTCTCTAATGAAGAGGCCAATACCTTCAAAGGCCATTTTGTTCATCCCAGGTTAACCGTGTTGCTGTAAACTACCACAAAACCAAAGCAACTGAGAAACTGTTTAGAGCAAAGACTCATCCTTTACACTGATGGCAATATGAATAATATATCTTTGCTTTTCTATACACTGAGATTTTGCTTTTATTGTTATAGAAATTAGCATTAAGTGCTCTCTCTAGCTAACATAGTAGTTAAGCAGTTTATTCATGCAGACCTAATATGAGATGGGTTTTGCATAGGCAAAAATAACTCATTCTATTTTGATGCCCATAATTGAGATTCTTCTTTGGAAAATATCTTATAGTTATATTCTTATATGCTGAAATTCAAGAAGCTCCATAGTTAATTTTAACTGTTATAAGAATGGAAATAAACATTGTAAGTATAAGGCAACCAAGGTCAAATAATGAAATGTTAACTGTGAAAAACTATACTCTTAATAGAGGTATTATTTGAATAAGTTAACTTTTCCAAAGCAAAAATAAAACAAAAACAAAAAAACAAACAAACAAAAAAAAAAACAAAAAAAACCTTAAAATATGAATGTGTTGACATTTGTTTGGCTAAAAATCCAAAACACCAGATTCTGTGAAGCAACAGACTTACCCACAAATTGCAAAGCACACAAAGAAGACATGAATTGCTGTAACCGCTCTTTAAACAATCATGTAGAAACACATCAGTGGATAAGCTGTCAAAGAAGTTCCATTTAAGGTTTTCACGAAAACAAAACAGAAAAAGGAAAGCTCTTCTTCCAAGGAAGTAGAAGATGTAGACTCTGTCTAATTATTTTCAGTATACTGGCTGTTTATTGAAGGAAAATGTTTATCTAGAGAACAGGTGAGATGTGAACTATTTAAATGCTCACATTTTGTGGGGTTTTTTTATTCTAATTTCACTAGTTTATGGGCACAAAAACGGGAATTTAAAAAAAAGAGTGCCAGCAATTTTAATTTCAAATGCAGACTCATGGAACTACAGTGAACACCTACTGCTCTCAGTTTCCACGTGGCACAGCCTGTTATTCTCCCATTTCAGAGACATCCTGGCAGGCACAGGTGATGAACCGGATGATAGATAATTGACATTTGCATAAAATAAGAGTAACTAAAAGTGTCATGCAAGTCATTCAACACAGATTTTTAAGAATGGCAACAGAGTTACAAATGGGAAATGTGTTACAAGTCTGTGTGCCTAATGCAAATTGTGATACAATACAGAAAAAAAATTGCTAGATGCTGACAATTCTGTATCTTTCAGATTTTGATTTTAAGAAGAAAACAACATATGGCCCTCTGCCTTCAGTTAAGATCTAGATACCACAAGAACAAGAATAAGATGGATAAGTTACAGAATCACACCAGCTTTTTCTACCCACCACAGAGCTGAGGATAACAAGAAACATAATAAAACCAAATTCCAGAAAGTGTGAAGGCTTTGCTGGGAGATAAGAGGTCATACCTGCTTTCTTTTCTGCTGAAATGGCAGGAGTGGGAAAATATTCTCAAGAAAGAGGTAAAGCTAAAGTATCCTCAATTTTAATAAATTTGTACTAGTCAGGTGTAGGTAGATGTGGGAGTTACAGTCAAAGACTGAGTGTTCAACCCACCATTTTCCCATGTGTCCTCAACACAGAGAACAACACACAGGCTGGGGCAGGGCAGAGGGGCCAAGAGATACCCTCCTCCTCCACTCCCCCAGGTACATGGGCCTTTGCTGTGTGCATATAAGGCAAAGAGAAGTCTGAGGTGTCGCTGGTGCTCACAGCCCAAGCCCTGATAAGCCAAGTCGTGATCAGAGAATATGTGAAGATAGTGATGAATGCAATAAAGCCAAGAACCAACTCAATTCCATATTAGTTCAGTGAACTCCACACTGATACTTCAAAACAGAAACGATGTGCTTTCTTTTTTTTTCTGGGCTAAATAACATTTACATTAATCTATAATGTTCTTTCACACACAATACCCTGAATAAAATTTAGACTCATGAGACACAAGATGCAGGCAAATATGACCCATATTCAAAAGCTGAATGTGTTTGTGTCAGATACATGAGTCATAATTTTCTGCTTCTTACTGTGCCTCATATATCTAAATTTTATTCAATACATTTTGTGTAATATATGTATTATATATATATTACTATAGAGAGACTATTGATATTTACAGCAAAAATGATAACTGACATATGTGGAAGGAAAATATATAAATTCTTTAAAAAGTACAATTAAAAATGAATTACTTTCAGATTGATGAATAAATGTTACGTTTCCTGTTTATGTTCAATTTTTGTGTTGAAATAAAATTTAAATATACTCTACGAAAGGATAGCGTATGTTTCAGGGAAAATTTTTGGAAATCAAACAAGTTTTGATTTTTAAAGGCAAAAGCCTCACTCATATCTTGTACATTCATTTATATTTTAAAACTAAAAATGATAAGGAAATTTAAGTATTATGTGACATTTTTATTTCATGTTACTACAAGTGCTGCTTTCAAGCTTTATTATAACAACATATTTTATCTTAATAATAGTAAGAGCTGTCCGTGTAAATGACATAGTTTAGTACTGCAAATATATGATTTCTTTATTTCTGTAAAAGCACACACACACATACCAGCATATATATTTTTTCAGCATCAGTATCAAAAATTCATTTGTCCTGAACACAATGCTAACATCAAACAAATGTAATAGGGGTTGTTGTGATTTAAGTGAAGGATTAAGCAAAGATTTCTTAGATAAGACATAAAAGCTCACAATATAAAAGGAACTATTGATAAACTGTGTTTCATCAAAATGTAAACTTCCGCTCTTCAAAAGCCAACATGAAGAAAATGGAAAGCCACAGGCTGGGAGGAAATATCTGCAAAATATATTTGATTAAAGACTTGTATTCAGAACATGAAAAGGCCTCTCATGACTCAATAAGAAAGCTAACAGGTGCGCCTGGGTGGCTCAGTCGTTAAGCGTCTGCCTTCGGCTCAGGTCATGATCCCGGGGTCCTGGGATCGAGCCCTGCATCGGGCTCCCTGCTCTGCGGGAAGCCTGCTTCTCCCTCTCCCTCTCCCCCTCCTTGTGTTCCCTCTCTCGCTGTGTCTCTCTCTGTCAAATAAATAAAATCTTAAAAAAAAAAAAAAAAAAGAAAACTAACACACACACACACAAAATTGAAAAGACATCTACCAAAGAAGAGCTATGAGTAGTAAGTAAGCACATGAAAAAAGGTTCAGCATTATTAGTCATTAAGGAAACAAAAATTAAAACTAACGTACCACCACACATGTATGAGAAAGGCTAAGTTTAATAAAATTGGGTAATAACAAATGCTAGCAACTCAAACTCTCATCACATTTTCATTTTAGGATATGAAAAATGGCACAGCTAGTTGGGAAAGCAATTTGGCGGTTTCTTTTGTAGGTAAACGAAAATGTGTCATAGGATCCAGGAATCCCAAACCTGGGTTATTCACCCAGAGGAGATGCTAACGTATGTCTATACCAAGACCCATTGTGACTATTACAGTGCCCTTATGGTTGATAGCCAAAAGCTGAAAATGGCACGTATGTTGTTAATTAGTAAATGGAAACAACGTCCCAGTAAACCCAGAAAGTAAAATACCACTGAGTAATCAATAGCAATCAACTACTGAAAGATACAAAAACATTATGCGAAGTGAAAGCAATCAGCCATAAAAGGTTACATAATCTAGAATCCTTATCACAGGACAATTTGGGAACACAGACCTACAGAAACCAGACCAGGTTTTACCAAAAGTGGCACAGGTGGTGGGTGGAGAAGGGGCATGGGCACAAAGGGACTTGAGGGAACTTTGCGGGGAGATAGAAATAGCCTATATTTTCACTGCGGTGGTGGTGATGCAACTGTATGTATGTGCCAAACACAAAACTGTAAGGCAAAAGAGCGTGTGGATTATACTGTGTGGAGATTAAATATAACAAACATCATAAAAATGCATACCTTAGATTTTTTGTTTGGTTTGCTTTTCATCAGGAGCTATTCAAAATGTTTTGGGCCGAATACCAACATTAAACAGATAAAATCAGGTTGCTCTGAATGAAATGGGATGGGAAATCTGGTTTGTTCTGTGTGATTTTGCTATGAAACCCAGACTGGTTCAGTTACACAAAAATGTCAGATATAGGTTAATAGGTTTAATCAAGAAAAATTTCTGGGGCGCCTGGGTGGCTCAGTCAGTTAAGCATCTGCCTTCTTCTCAGGTCATGATCCCAGGGTCCTGGATTCGAGCCCCACGTTGGGCTCCCTGCTCAGTGGGGAGCCTGCTTCTCCCTCTCCCACTGCCCATCCCCCCCCCCACACACATGCTCTCACTCTCTCTCAAACTCTATCTAAAATAAATAAATAAAATTTAAAAAAAAAGAAGAAAAAATTTCAATCATTTAAGTATAATTCAGAATCAAAAATTGGCTTCTGCTTTGGTCATGAGAGCCCGGAGGATTTGTAAACCTTTTTATATTTCTGAATATTAGTTATATATAATGCTTTTTCTAGAACACTCTCAATATTCAGCCCATCTTTTGGGAAACCTGATTATTTCAGGTCTATATTGTATTCTCGAAAACACAGTCACATGTATATGCATGACCTCTCTCTCTCATAAACATACACACACACACACACACACACACAATAAGGATATTTTAAACTGCTATTCTATTAAACAAAATCTTCTATCCGTCTGAAATTCTATGCATATATCACCACTGAATTATAAAATAAGGTTTTCACCAAAGTTTAAATTTTATTCTTTGTTGATACCATTAGATTAAGACCTATCTAATGTTAGTTCTGTTGTTTTCATGTTAAATATCAAGAAACGTGATTTTTTCAGTTTTCATATTCAGTGCCTGGTATAATTTGATATATTTACATTTGTTTGGTACATTTATTACATTAATAATTACTTTTAAAAATAGTTCTGATAAAGGGACATGAAGTTGTGTGTATATTTGTTTCATATCCATGAGGAAATTTAACATTATATGCCTCAAAATGAGGAAAGAAATAGGACCAACTAATGGGAAGTCAACAGGAACGGCACTGAGAATTTTTTTTTATTTTTTTCATATTTTAAGATGAAATACTTCCATTTATAATTCTTTAGCACTTTTCCAAGATGTTCTTTTTTTTTTTTTTTTTAAAGATTTTATTTATTTATTTGAGAGAGAGAATGAGAGAGAGAGAGCACATGAGAGCGGGGAGGGTCAGAGGGAGAAGCGGACTCCTTGCTGAGCAGAGAGCCCGATGTGGGACTCGATCCCGGGACTCCAGGATCATGACCTGAGCCGAAGGCAGTCGCTTAACCAACTGAGCCACCCAGGCACCCTTCCAAGATGTTCTTAACCATTCAAAAGTCTTACCTAACTTGTCAGGCCACTGGTGTTTCCCTAGGAGTTGAGCCTCTATATGCAGACTATTTATTATGGTTGCTAGGAGGGTGTGATTCTACTGTGTCCATTCTTGAAAGAAATTGTATTTATCAATATGGATTTTTTTTTAACCTAGCTGATGTATTTCAGAGCTGTAAAATACTGAGTTATGTTTTATCTGCAAGTCAAGCTTTCAATTTATTCACTAGGATTACCTTATCATTTATATTTTTATTTTATTTGGCATTTTCTTTGAAGTTTCATGAACATGATTATAGGAATGCAACTTTTCATTTAAGTATACATACACACAGAAAAGGACACAAATGGTAAGTTGCCAGCTTGATGAGTTGCCACAAAGGGAACATACCCATGTAACCTACACTCCTGGCAAAAATCAAGATATTATCAGCACCCTGATGCTTCGCAGGACCCTATCCCCGTCACCACCCCAACAAAGGTAACCACTATCCAAACTTCTAACACAACAAGTAGATCTGCCTGCTTTTTAAGCTTGATGTAAATAAATCTATTCAGTATGTATACTCTTTCATCCAACATCTGTCAATATTTTGTTCGTGAGACTCAATGATATTGCTGTTTAGCTGGATAGTGCTTCACTGCATAAATCTAGAATAATGAGTTTTATTCATCCTGCATTTTATACACATTTGGGAACTTTTTACTTTCATACTTTCACAAATAATGCTGCTAAAATATACCAGTGAAACCTTCTGGTGAGATATGTGCACATTTCCATTGGTCACACTAATAGAAGCTGAATATGTAAGTAATAGAGCATGCATAATATCAACTATAATAGAGCTATTGAATGGGTTTCTAATGTAGCTATAGCTGTATTCATTTCTACCAATATTGGAACAGAGTTCCAATTGCTCCAAACCCTCACCAACACTTTTTCTCTGTTTCATTTAGGCTTCTGGTGGATGTTAAGCAAGTAGGTTATTTTAAGTTGCATATCTATGATAATTAAAGACATTGAGTAACTGTTATGATAATCACTGAATGTTTGGATATTATTTTTTTGTTAAGTGGTGTCTGTGCAAATAATATTTGCCTTTTTCTTTCCTGCTTTTTAGAAATCCTTTATATATTCTAGATTCAAGTCCAGAAGATACATTGCAAATAGTTAATCCCAATCTGTGGCATCTTTTACACTTTTGATTAATCTCTTGATTAATAGAAATTCTTAATTTTAATGAAGTCTAATATAGCATGCCTACCTCTGTGGTATTATTTTGTATTTTATTTAAAAAATAATGACCCAAAGACCATAAATATACTCTGGTATGTTTTCTACTAAAATCTTAGTTGTTTTACTTTTTCATTTACATCTAAATCAATTTAGAATTTATTTTTGCACATAGTGTGAGGCAGAAAACAAAATTATTTTTTTTCTAAGAGCTAATAGACCCAGAATAATTTATAGAATGACATCTCTTTCCATATTGTGATAGACTGCTATGCTGTTACAAATTAGGTAACCATACCAACACCTTCCTGCTTCTGAACTTCTTACATTGAGATAACACTACATTCTCTTAATCATTATAGATTCAATATAGCTCATAATAGGTCACAGTCTAAGCCTCCCACCTTTGTTTTTCTTTAGGCTATCTTGACTCTTCACATCTCTATTTTAATTTTTGAAATCAACTTGTACATTTCCACTAAAATTACCTCCTGGAATTTTCTTGGGTTGCATTTAGACTTCTTAGACAAGAACTTTTTTGTTATTTGGTTTTGTATGTACCAAATAATAGCATTGCAAACAGGGTGCTTTTTATTTCATGTCTTTGATCGTTATGATTTTTCTTTCTTTTGAATTCCTTATTGCATTGACTAGGACACTCCTAAAATACTGAAAAGTTCATTATGGAACTGGGGTAGAATGGTGGGTTATTTTAGTAACTCATCAGTAAGAATGATACTTGCCACACACTTTTTGTAGGTATGTTTTACCATATTAGGAAAGCTCATTTATGTTTGCATTTTGCCCTAAGATTTGTCAAGAATAAGTGTTGACTTGGGGCACATGGGTGGCTCAGTTGGTTGAGCATCCAACTCCTGGTTTCTGCTCCCTTCATGATCTCAGGGTTGTGGGATCGAGCCACACATTGGTCTCCACACCCAGGGATTCTCTCTCCCTCTCTTTCTGCCCCTCCCCCTGCTCTCTCTCTCATAATTAATTAAATCTTTAAAAAAAAAAGTGTTGACTCTTACTAAATATTCTCTATCTATCAAGATTAGCATATGATTTTTCTCTACTAAACTTGGGGTTTATTCTTCTCAAAGTATTTAAGTGATTCAAACAAAGATTAAGAACTTTATCCACACTAATGGGTATCAAGAAGCACCTGATACCAAGTAACTATTAGATGAAAGCCAGGGTAGAGTTTATGTGGTAGAGGAGAAAGTTGATTAGCAGGTATCAGGTGTGGCTCTGTAGGAGGACCATATTCTTTATCGTAATAAGCGTTGTCTATCTGTTTACTAATAGCAGTCTTGATTGCACCTAACTTTTATTTGGTCTTTTAATCAGGTAACACAAGTCCTTTAATTGTGCTATTTTCCCCCACAATTATTTTGGTTATTCTAGAGCCTTTAAATTTCCATTTACATTTTAGAGGCAGATTGCAATTTCTTCAGAAAGTCATTTGTAATTGAGATAAAAATAACACTGAATTTATAAATCAATCTAGGGAAAATCTTCTTATCAATATTAGTTCTTTTAACCCATAAATAATGTTATATTGCTTCATTTATTGAGGCAATATAGCATTATCAAGTTTCTTTCTTTTTTTTTTTTAAGATTTTATTTATTTATTTGAGAGAGAGAATGAGATAGAGAGCATGAGAGGGGGGAGGGTCAGAGAGAGAGGCAGACTCCCTGCTGAGCAGGGAGCCCGACGTGGGACTCGATCCCAGGACTCCAGGATCATGACCTGAGCCGAAGGCAGTTGCTTAACCAACTGAGCCACCCAGGCACCCTATCAAGTTTCTTTCAAGGTGCTTATAGGTTTTCCACATTTTTGTTAGATTGTTTCTACTTGGTATTTTGTTTCTGTAAATGATATTTCTAAATTTTATATCATATATGCAATTGGTTTTGTTGAACTTGTTAATTTACTAAGTTTACAGATTTCATAGCATACAATAATGTCAACTACAGATAATAGAGTTTTACTTTTCCTTCATATTTTTTTATTTCCATTTTGTGTCTCATTTTATTGTCTGGGACCTCCAGTCCAATGTGAAATAAAAGTTGTGAGAGCTCCTAATGTGAGGGGTTTTAAACAAAATAGCATTCAATGTTGCACTATTAAGTACAATAAGTGCTGAAAGGGTTTTTTTTTTTTTCCCCTGTCCTAAATCAGGTTATGTTTTACTATAGTCCTAATTTCTGTTTTTATCATGGATACTGAATTTTGTTATGGTTATATGCATCGTAATCATACACAGTTTCCTCCCTTTTAACACTGTTAATTACACTAATTGGGTTTTTTGTTCGTTTGTGCCTGTTAATATGTCCTGGCTGTAGCTTCGTAAACATCCAGTCCTGAATATGTAAGCAAAAGAAAACCCAAGGAACCTATTATCTAAGACGTTGAAGTTCTCAGCCAGTCTGCCTTCTCCTTATCTTTCAGAATATTCTCATGTCTATTTTATACATAATATTCAGGATTTTTAGCTGTACTTAGTAGCAGGAATAAAGAGAAATATGTTTACTCCATCTTGACCAGAACTAGAAGAGAACCATCTAATTTAACCTTTAGTTTGAAGGCTATCTTCACTGTTGTAGAATTCTAAGCTGGCAATTAGTTTCATTCAGTGCTTTAAAAACAGCATTTAATTGCGTCTGCCTTCCATTGTTTCTTGTGAATCTTTAGCCTCTTTCCTAATGTTGATGCTTTAAATGCATGAGATCTCATTCTCTGGCTGCCTACACATTTTGTCTTTGTCTATGTATCTAGCAGTTTTAGAAAGATGGATTTAGGTGTGGTTGCTTAATTACTTATCTTCATTGAGGTTTGCAGAAGTTCTTGAATGTGTGGGATGGAATGCTTCACAAGTTTTTAAAGTGTCTTGGCCATTATTTCTTCAAATACTGATGTTGCCCATTCACTTTCTTCTTCTACTTTACCTACATGTGTAATGGACCTTAGACTCTGTCCCATGTGCCTCTTTTAATTTTTTTCTATATTTTCCATTTTTTCTTTACAATTATTCAATTTGAATATTTTCTACTCCTTTGTCTTTAAGTTCATTGATCCTGTCTTCTGATGTATCATCTTGCAGTTGAACTTAATTTCAGACATTGTGTTTTCAGTCTTAGAATTCAAATATCTTTCTTTTAAAATTTTCCTTTCTTCTCAATTTTTCCATTTTTGTTCTTTCCATTGAAGAAATTAGTGAATTATTTTAAAGTCATTTTCTACTTATTCCATTAGCACAAATATTTGCCAGCCTAATTCTTTCTGTTTTGTTTTTGTTTTCTCTTAGTTTTTGGTCATATGATCCTATTTCTTGGCATTCCTCTTAATTTCAATTGAAAGTTGTATATGTTATATAAAAAATTGTAGAGGTTATAAATTGCATCAAACTTCTCTAAAGGTTCACCTTTCTTCTGCTAGACAAACAGAATGGAGTTGAACATCATCCACACAGGGAATGAGCAGTTTGATGGAGCTGAACATATGGAAAGCCTGAGACCCCCCCTATACTTGATGGACTTTTTGAGTTTTCATAAATAGCCACCTTTATTCATCTTGGACCCTCAGCATAATCCCAATTCTTCCTGGTTTCTTAGCACTGTGAGATGGCAGAAAACTGTGCTATACTTCTTAGAAAATTCTTGCTTAATATTTAGTCCCCCCTCCAACCAGGTATAACTTCATAATTTCATAGAAGCTCTTAAGGGGGAATTGGGTGTGTTTTGATTCCCCTTACACTACCTTTTTTGTTTGTTTTGGTTTTAGTTTAGCCCCTAGAGACCCCTAAGATTCCTTATTGTTTCTCCATTCCCCAGAAGGGGTCATCTGTCCAAGCAAACCTGAATTCTCCAAGCTTGAGATCAGAAATAGTAAATATATCCAGAAATCAAAACAGCAATAGGTCATCAGAAAACTTCGCTGAAGTATTCTTTTCTGAAATTTATTCATTCAACTCTATTTATTCCTTCTTCAACTTACTATTGCCTTAAATAGATTAGCTTTTAATTTCATCTCAATTTTCAAATGGTTTTCAGGGAGATCAGTTATCAGCCACAAATTATTATAACCTACTGGAAAGTGAATTATCTAAGTATCTTCTAACTTAACAATTCCACAAATTCCATTCCCAAACATTTTTATTTAGTTGTCTTAATATGCATGCTGACATCCACACTGAAAGTAACTAAATAACTAAAATCTTCAAAGTAAATTCTACTGTACAAAGATTTTTAAAACATGTGTACATTTTCTGGTCTCTAGGTAAATTGTCTACCTGATCAAGATGCTTAAAAGGGAGCTCTCCCTCATTCAAACAGAATAGAAATCAAAACACCATAGTGCTAGAGATAGATAGGTAGACAGATGACAGTTGGGCAAGTAGGTATGTAGATAGATAAATCAAGAAGGAGAGATAACAGATGACTGAAGGAAGTAAAATACAGAAAATTTAAATATATTAAAATAGGATACCTCAGTAGGACAGTCCTGAACCAGGACCCAGGCAATCAGGTTTCAAAGACTGAGTTTTTCACTTTATCAAATGTTTCATGAGAAAAATATAAAATATTAATTTTTTTTAAGATTTTTTTATCAGGACACCTGTGTGGCTCAGGTCATGATCCCAGGGTCCTGGGATGGAGTCCTGCATCCGGCTCCTTGCTCAGCAGGGAGCCTGCTTCTCCCTCTGTCTGCCACTCCCCCTGCTTGTACTCTCTCTCTCTCTCTGACAAATAGATAAATAAAATCTTAAAAAAAAAAAGATTTATTTATTTTAGAGAGAGTATGTGAGGGGGGTTAGAGGGAGAGAGAAAGAGAATCCTCAAACAGACTCCCCAGTGAGCACAGAGCCCAAGGCAGGGCTCAATCCCAGGAGCATGAGATCATGACCTGAGCCAAAATCAAAAATCAGCCACTCAACTGGTTGAGCCACCCAGACACCCCTAGATATTAAGTGTTATTAGAGATAAGCATTAGAACATGCAAATATAGAAAAGATAAAAAACACCTAAGGTCCTTTTGAAATATTTTGGCACAGAACCAATATCTCATCTGTAATGAATAATATTCACTGTGGGATTATCTATAAGAGCCAAGATATGAGCCCTACCTAAGTGTTCATCAACATATGAATGTGTAAGGGAGCAAAATTTGCTACCCCAAAATATGTCTCTTTGGTATAGGATTATTTTACACTGATTATTTTTAATTTAAATTATATTTATTTTTTAACTACAAAGGAGAAGCTCTGAATATCAAAGGTTGTTAAACAGCCAGTATAAATATGTACCAATATATAACTATGTACTTTAGGTTAATCATTTAATGCTTCAAAATAAGCTCAATGTTCAGGCAGATAGCATTAATCATTAATTTCATTTTGGGACTAAGTCATCTTGAAACATCTCATACAGCAAGTGTATAGAAATATGGCTGTCAGATTTTTTTTTTTTTTGTAAATATAGGTCAGTGTATTGCAAATATAGGTCAGTGCCTCTCCTTGTTCCGTTTGTAATTTTTCTAGAACTGACTTGCCTTAAGGAGAGGGAATGAGAATAATTATATATTATTTAATGGTTAAAAACATGGACCAGTTTAGGATTACCACCCTGTGACTACCCAGATGAGACCATTCACTTCTCAGTGGTTATTTAAATAGCCTTTGAAGGTCTCATGGAGGTATCAATGACTTCCTCTCCAAATTCACGAGCAGATCCTATCTGCCCTTCCTACACAGCTCTAAAGATATATTTCTGTGTGGACAAAGGACACAAAATAAAAGCCTCAGTAGCAATGGAGTAGTAAATGGGAAAGCTGTTTTGCTTGTTTAAAAGCACGGGTCACCACCTCTCTGCCTGTGATGAGGAATCAGAACATCCTGAAAGTCGTTACTTGCCATTGCTTGTATTCACACTCATCCTGGGCATGTTGCCTCGTTAAAATCATTAATCTACTTGTATTCAGGCAGAGGCCAAATTCTTCTCTTAACAACAACAAAAAACACACCAAAAAAACAAAAAAACCCCCACCACACAACATGTGAGGTTCTTTATTTTTTTCTCCTAGCTAAATTAGATGTTTTAGTGGAAGAAAATAATTCGATAATTTTTAGCAATATCTGATTTGCAACTCATTGCAAGTGTAGTCAAAGCAGAGTCAGTAGAGAGAAAAAATGGAATCTTTTTAATGGGGGGCTATTGATCTACGGTAAAGTAATGATTAAAATAGACCTTCTGTGTTTTTGTTGCAAAAACATATTATGTTCTAATTGCTATAACCTTCAGGGAACGTCAGAAGGATAATAGTGCTGTATAAAGGTTAGGACAGATTTTAGGGAGGAGATGTTTAACAGAATGTGACTATTTGGCAAAAGAAATAGCATCCTAACTCAAAATAAATTGCCTATTTTTTTCTAACAAAGACAGGTAAGCAAAGCAAAATAAAAATGTGATTTAAATTTTAATTACAAATTAAGAAAAGGCAAACCTCTTTAATACTATCACAACTGTATCACCGGAGACAGCAAAGTCTTAGAAAACCATTAATATTAAAGTCTGGTAGCTTCTTAAACTCAAATTGATGTGGAACCTCTTTTTTTAAAAGATATTTAGTGCACAAACCTACTTTTTATGTTTTTGGAATATTAGTAAAGAATTTTCAAATACAAAATACCCTACAGATGTCTCTAATACTGTTACTCATCAAAATTTCAAGATTATTAATCTAAGGTCAATGCTTGAGGGTGTCAAGGAAAAGTTGCACTGAACAGAGTTAAACAGGCCAGGAAGACTTCATTCAAGACTATTGCAAAAGAGATTAAACTCAACTTCACTGAAAGAAAGGCTGGAGAGATTTAAGATTTAAGGGTGAGTAGAACATTACCAGGGGAAGGAAGAATTGGTAAATGTGATTAGATCCTCTATGTTTGTTAAGTGAAGATTGTAATAATTGTAATAGTTGGTGAGTTGGGCTCCTACCCTCCAGAAGACTGGGAGGTAGCTGTACTATCTTTCTAGATTGCATTTCAAATGGATGGCTTCCAGGTGTTTGAGAAAAGACAATCCTGGGTTATAAAATTCACTTGGGAGAAGATTTACACCAAAAAGGGACAGAGACTTTGCATTACAAGAGTTTTCTAAAGCAAATGCTCTAGTTTAGTCAAGATGAGAACATTAAGGCCATCTTGGTAAAGCCAAAAAGACTTAAAGTTACTTATTAAAAAATCAGTCAATTGGATCAAGGGCAGTTCTTCTGGGTTTTTTTTGTTTTGTTTTGTTTTTGTTTTTTAAGATTTTATTTATTTTACAAAGAGAGAGAGAGAGAGGAGACACACATGTCCATGTGGGGAAGAGGGTAGAAGGAGAGAATCTTCAAGCAGACTCCCCGATGAGCGCAGAGGCTGACACTGGGCTCAATCTCAGGACCTGTGAGGTCATGAACTGAGCTGAAACCGAGAGTCAGACACTTAACCAACTGAGCCACCCAGGCACCCCAAGGGTAGTTATTGTCTATCACTGTTTATATTCTAAATATGAACTAGAGTGGAATTTGTTTACTCTAAGTCTTTTACAGGTAGATATTCTAAGAAAATTTTTGTCTTCTTCCATCCCAAATGAAAACAAATTAATAGTTAAATTAAAATTAATGAACTTTATTGAAGAGTATCAAGTCTTGAAAACATAGAACTCTGAGACAAAGTTACTGACTTGCATCTTTCATGAAATTAAATTTTGGGGTCATTGACTTACTAAAATGTAGAGACATCACCAGTCATGGGTACATTGCTGATACCGCATGCCCTAAGTAAAGTATTTGCGTTTTAATACTCCCCCAGCCTTTTTTCCATTACTACAGTTTTATAGATGAAAACGTCGACACAAAGCTCCTAAGTCATAGACCCCTTGAAGCAAGGCAGTCAGAGAACATACTCTTAAATACTCTATGTGAAGAGAATAATTTTCATTTTACAGATAAGGATCTGAGACTCTGAGGTCCAATGCCACAAATAGACTGAATCAAGGTAGATACTGTTTTTACTATTCTGTCAATTTTATTAATGCAGGTTGGTATTTCAATATTGAGAGTTCTAAAGCAGCCAATTATTTTTAAGTTTTATATCTTTCATTTTACACCTCTTGAAATTTTTTTTTATTGAAGGATAATTAACATACAATGTTCTATCCCTTTCAAGTGTACAACATATCGATTCCACAATTCTGTATACTATACTATTCAATCTCACCGCAGTAAGTGCGGTCACCATCTGTCACCATACATTATTACAGTATTATTGACTATATTTTCTATGCTGTACTTCATTTCTGTGACTTTTTATTTAAAACTGGAAATTTGTACCTCTTAATCCCCTTTATTTTGCCCACCCCCCAACACACCTCCC
Organism: Neomonachus schauinslandi; assembly: GCF_002201575.2. Lineage (NCBI taxonomy): Eukaryota > Metazoa > Chordata > Mammalia > Carnivora > Phocidae > Neomonachus > Neomonachus schauinslandi. Next base: position 6,749,502 of record NC_058416.1, read on the forward strand.
CTCAGGCAAACACTAGTTTGTTCCCTGTTCTCTGTATTTAAGTCTGTTTTTTAGATTCCACATGTAAGTGAAATTATGTAGTATTTGTTTTTCTGTGACTTATTTCACTTAGCATAATGTCCTCTACATCCATCCATATTGCCCCCCAAATGGCAAGGTTTAATTCTTCTTTATGGCTAACATTCCATTACACACACACAAAACTCCCACATCTTTGTCCATTCATCAATTGGACACTTGGGTTGCTCTCATGAAATATTTCTTGAAACATTTATTCACATACTTTCTGGGAAGGAATATAAAAACTATGAAGATGATGAATAGCTTAAAAAGGACGAAGTGGAGGAGAAAGAGAATAAAAAGACAATTTCTGTTATGGGTATATTCCTGTTTTCCAACATGTTTCACTACGTTGTTGAGAAATCAATGTATTTACAACTTATTTTTCCTTCACTATTTGTTCTTCCTTCTTTGTCCTGCCTTTGCATGTTGTCTGGCCAATTAGATGTTCAATATATTGTGGTTTTAACTTTGACAAGTGATTGTATAATTTCCACTGTAGATAGCTCTGTTTCATTCCTTTATTTTCAGTGCCATGAACCATAATATATCCATACGAATTGTATAAGCACCAAAACATCTAAAAGCTATAAAATAATGGGTAAAAATGGTTGTGTAATTATCAACCCTAAATCTTCTTAATAATTATTCAAAATGAACACCTATAACATCATAAAAATATTTATCTCCATGTGAACTTAAAACCAGAGATTAGAATTTTAAACCATGACAAATCTTTGGGGTTATTATTCACAGCTTCATACTCTAAACCGAATTCTTAAGTTCATTTACTAATTACAAAGACATTTTTGCCTGAAAAAGAAAGTTATTCAACATGTATACAAGTGAAGCTGATTGTCATAGGAATTTTTGAGCGAATTGTTGATATTAGTCACCCCCCCCACCCACTCAAAAAAACCCCAGAAAAACTAACAGTGCCCTTGAAAGTTAAGACTAACATGAAAACTCTCTCTAGATCACTGCCTTAGCCTAAACTTTGGTATCTTCAAAAGATGAGTTTTTATGGATAAATTCTTATCTCAGGTTTTAAGAGAAACAAAATGTATTTTGCTTCAGTTAAAGGAGGAAAAGAATCAGAAACCAAAAAAGTTACCAAATTGGTTAATGGGGAAAGTATACATATTTGATAATGAATTTTAATCTCAAATAAAATAAGTGTAAATTGACACACATAAATGAAATCAGCTTGATTATTAAATAAATAAAACTAAAATATTTTTATACCAGTAATCTCTAGTATTTGAAGTCATTTCTCAGAGGGCACAAAAAATTTTAAGATAGATTAAAGGGCCTTCTTCACTTTAGCACTTAAAACTCCATGATTTATTAGTATGTTTTCAATGAAAAGTGGAATAACTAGATAATAATTAGAGCTTCTGTGGAATCTATTAAGAGCATATATATTAGAAAAAAATGCCATATACTCTAAAAGAACTCCTAAATGCCACATCATGTTCTGCAGAGTGCAAGGCCAGACTTTTAATAGCCGGATGGTGACAATGCATATGCATCTAAGGGCAAAGCACATGCAGAAGAAGCTAATTAACATCAAACACTAATTAGTCCCTCAATATTTAGCAATGAAGTATCAGCAGCTGTCTTAGATGCCATATGCTAATTAGCATTAATAAACTTCAGAAATAATTGTCTCCATTGTTCTATGTCATAATACTCCCTCTAATTGTACTTTGGAGAGCATTGCCTATAAATGGTAGCAAGCATTCCATTGCATTGCTTGAAGTTTAATGAGCAATTTACTGTGACTTGTGGCATTAGAAGAGAATATATACAGGAATGAGAAAAGATTAATGCCAATTTTTAAATCCATAATTAAGTTGTTGGCTAGTACTTGTGTCTCCAGCTATTCAAATATTCAGACAGGGGAGAGTGTTCTTTTGGCTCCAGATTATCTTCAGGGCAATACAATGTGAAGTTTCATAGAGGTAACCAGAGTCCCTGCCCCAGCCAGCAGGCTGTCATTGTGTTCAAGTCCAGTTTAGTCCATCACTGGAAATGGTGCCATCATATTTGAGCAAAGTAAAACGTCCAAAAAAAGATGATCTTTGGAAAGAAAATTACTCTGATTTTCCTAATGTCAGCAAAAATCAGCAGAATGTATCCTGGATAGTATGCTCTATAGTAAATAGGGAAGAGGGCCATTACATCTCTTGGAAAATGTTTAACAATCCAATAATTTTCCAATAATTTTTGGTTATTGTTCTGGGAAGTAGTCCTCAAAATAAAATATCATGGGAGTGAGGTGAGTACCTACAAATATGTGGATACCAAAGACTATCGGGTATGATTCCTGACCATGGGAAGTCTGTAGTGTAAAGAGAGGAATTAACATATATCCAATGACATTCTAAAAAATTAGTCAATATAAAATACATTTTGTAAATATATACCTGGACCATTTTTAATAATTGAGAAAATAGTGTGGGACTATATAAACTGTGGGTTAAATACATACACAGGCAATGGTATGATGTTATATCACTTTCTATAAGCTTTTTTATTTGAAATGAAAAAGCAATAATTGGTGGCAAATTATTTGAAGTTCCAGAAATTAAATGAGTTATTTCTTTGATAAACACCCTGAGGAATTATAATGTATGCTTTTGTATACATTTATTTGACATATATGTCAGTAAGACAAAGTCTATGTTAAACCCCCTGATAAATTATTAAAATGAAGTTTTTATTTTCTTTGATCCTCTAATTACCAGTTTATACTTAGCTTATTTACCTAAAACTGTATTTTAGTATATGTGCTGCCAAAAGTGAGCACTCTAAAACTGTATTTTAAAAGAACCAGAGCCCTTATTACTCTATGACCTTTTCTGATAACAACTAATAACTTTAAATCATTTAATTTGCTCTTTTAAATTCCAGCTAATGATCAAATTTAAAATAATAAAAGAAAAAAATTTGGTTACTAAGGAATACCAAGAATATCTTCTTGCATGGTATCTATCGTAAAACCTCAAGAATTCTGTATCTGTTGTCTCTCTATGTTATGGATGAAATAACTTTTGGAAAACATTATGTTTTTTGATTTGGCCACTAGAAGCTTAGAGCCAAATACTGTGTCTTCATTTATCACATGAGATCATATTTTTTACTTTACCAGTGTTAATGGTATTTCTGATTATTTCTTTATCCATAGGTTTATTGTCCTGATTTATTAACTTTATCCTTTGGGATTTTAAGTAAACTTTTAAGCTGCATTCTAATTCTTTATGTAAATTAAGTGACCCATCTCAAATGCAAACATTAAAAAATGTTATTAATTTCAAAATGAAATATAATTTGTAGCAAACATTCATTAATTTTTATATTCAATCAACATAAACATTCATTTATGTTGATTCATATAGGAGCTGGGCTAAAACGTATCCTTGTAAAGCTTGTCTTAATTCACAAATGCTTACAAATAATTTAAGAATTCTTCTTAAAGGCTTAACAGGGCTAACTGCCATTGATTAAATTCCAATATTGAGTAAGATATTTTATAGAAAAAGTTTTGAGACTGTATCATTGAATTTTATGAAACATTTTTCCAGAGGGACAAACACATATGTGCATGTATGCACACTCACACACATTCCTAAATACAAAGTTCATGTTTTCACTAGATAGGCCAGCTCTAGACTTCAAAGAAGGAGGTGAGAGAGAGAGAGAGTGGGGGAGAGAGAGAGAAAGAAAGAAGGAAGGAAAAAGAAGAGGAGGAGGGAGAGAGACAAGGATGGAGGGAGGGAGGGAGTAGAAGCCATTGGTTTTGATGTTGGTGTAAATAATAAAATGCTCCCAAGAGCCTCTGTTCTCACTTTTGCTTTAGAGTGGCTCAGGAAGCTTGATTAGACATTGCTGTATGCTCTCTATTGTCTTGATCAATTGAAGCTATCAGGCAGATAGCTACCTGACAATGGTTGATCTTAAAATGTGGGTACTTACTAATCAATATTAGTAAATCCTGTTTTGTAAGATCCTTCTGGAATACTAAGTCATATGGTGAAGAAGTGAGATCATCAGATCAAAATTATATGCTGATTCCTAGTTTTCTGAATCCTATTGGTTGACTGCTGTTCTGCAAGCTCACCTGCATCTTCTTGGGATGTCCTTAGTCTCTCTATACTATCACCATCATTACTATTAACAGTAATGCTTCAAATTGATTGAAATCTATGAATTGGACAATATAGTAGAGATTTTAAATAATGTATCTCTTTCCATTCTTAGAATGACCCCATTCAGTAGATACTACTGTTATTATTATTTTCATATTCAAGATGATAAAGTGTAGGTGGTGAGAGGGCAGAAAATTACTTCAGGCTATGCAACTAGCATAACTTTGGACTCAGAACTAACTCAAGGAGTGGGTTCATTAAACTCATTTTATAAACAATTTTTTTTTTTTTACGAGAGAGAGAATGGGAGAGAGAGAGAGAGAGCCTGAGAGGGGGAGGTCAGAGGGAGAAGCAGACTCCCTGCCGAGCAGGGAGCCAGATATGGGACTTGATCCTGGGACTCCAGAATCGTGACCTGAGCCGAAGGCAGTTGCTTAACCAAATGAGCCACCCAGGCGCCCAACAATTTTATATAAACACTACATTTGGCTGTTTTACTCTAATATTTTGGGATAACTGTAAATAGTGTATAAATTCCAGTTGGTTTTCAATCTTTTTATTTGTAATCTAGTCATTCTATTACTCACTATTTTAAACTTGATTTGACAACTAGCAAAAGTTGTTTTTAGGTTTAAGTAATTATCAGGGGTTTTTTGTCGTTTTTTTTACATTAAATCCTCTATATATGTCTTCACATAAATAATACATGTCAGAGTAGGTCAGGCTTCATTATTAGTTGTTCTTCTACATGGCTAGCAGTTATTATGATGAAAGTCATTATTTATTGCCCAAAGTGCTTCATACTATTATCCACAAATTCATTAAAATTATATCTATGCATGTCTCCTTGTTAATCAAGTTTGAAAGAATGTAAACAAGTAAATAGCTGCATGGCTTTTTGAATTATAAAATAAATACACCTTTCCATCAAGACTGGTTTTTCTCAAAATTAGTAAATATGGAAAGTCATGATTATATACTCCTTCTTATAAATGAGAAACAGATGATTCAGAAATGCAGAGTAAAATGTCCCCAGATCCTTCTGGACAACTATTGGTGCTTATGATAGTAGATGGATACCATGTGTCAGTTTCTGTCTCTGTCCCACCACATTATATACACTGTCTGCAAGTTCCCTGATGGCACGACCTGTGTGAGTTATTCACCCTGGCAGCTCCCAGGCTTCAGCAGTCACCATCACAGGGGACTCAAAATATAACTGGGCCCTGAACTTAAAAGTGCCAAGTAGTAGAAATATAGTACCTTTTACTTAGAAAATATATTTATTTCCTTGAGAGAATATACTGAAATTCCCAAACATAAAGAAGTGAAATGAGTACCAAAACATTGTGGGTAGTTTATTGGTAGAAATAACTTCTCAATTTTAAAATACTTAATCTCATGTAAATAATGTAGGTAACTTTCAGTTTCACATGAATGCTGTCATAAGGATTTTGGAATAGAATTTGCTGGTTTTCTTAGAATTAATGATTGAAATCATATAAAAATGAGTCAAGAAATTTTTTTCTTGACAAGGAGAATATATCCTATTTAGTAGACAGGGGGGAAAACATTTTACTCTACCTTACAATCCTTTTCTCCCCAAATACATAAATTATTCTGTCCAAATATGCTATTCCTTCAGCATTTAAACAAGAGCAGAGGTTTTCAAGGTTATTTATGCAGTTATAATTTATTTTATTTCCTAAGAAAAGGGAAGGTAATTGGCCTAATTTATAAATGATACCATAAATCCAGGAATTTTCAGTAGATTATTTAGATGCCAATTACTATATTTTTACATTATTTAAATGAGAACTGGTTTTCCTATTTGAACATGTTTGGATTTTAAACATATTATCAATCATGTGATATTTGATTTGGAACAAAATGAAGCAAATACAACTATCTGCAGGTTTTCTGAATGACCAGCATATTTAAAGAAATAAAAATCAAACATCAATAGTATAGTTCTTTTTTACAAAATACCAAATCCACATTTGTCATTTTCATGTGTTTCTTCTTCCTAATATTAATAATTAGAACAAACAACACAAAACCAAAGAAATAAATATTTCTCATCAAATAACCAAGTTGTTTTGGATTTCATAGGGATTTTTTAAATCATTTCTCATATTTATGACAATTTCACAGTTTTTATGGCATATCTTTTGTAAGCATATAGCAAGACACTGATGGCTGTCAAAGTCTGACCCAGTTATTTACATCTATTAAGACCTGAATGAGATTAAATATTTAGCATTATGTTGGGGTATCTGGGGTAAATATTATTAGCATTCAGAGAACTTTCCAGTTCTCCTACCCTTGTGACACTTAAGATTACATTTTCAAAGGAATAGATTACAGGGATGTGACATACAACATGGTGACTACAGTTGGCAACACGGTACTGTATATTTGCAAGTTACTAAGACAGTAAATCTTAAAAGTTATCACCACCAAAATAAAAGCTTTGTAACTCTGAAGTGATAGAAATATTAACTAGTCTTCATTTGGTAACCATTTCACAATCTATACAAATATCAAATCATTACATTGTACACCTTAAACTTACACAATGTCAATTAAACCTCAATAAGGCTGAGAAAGAGAGCAAAAAAATATATTTTCCCTCAACTTTGAAGGTAGGGATGGCCATGTGGCTTGTCTTAGCTAATGAAATTTGAAACTGTAATATGCCACTTCCAGGTCAAAGTACTTAAGAGCCCTTAAACATATGAATCTACATATGCTTCCCCTCTGCTGGTAAAGCCTAATATCTTCTCATGAAATGGTAACATGATAAGATGTTGGAATCTTTTCTAGCCTGGATATCTAAATAACAGCAATAAGCAGGGACCCTGTGATGATATACATTACACATGTACTATGAGTGTGTTTTTAAAACTTAATAATTTCAAGTTCTTTATATTTTAGAATGGTTCTCACATCACCTAGCCTAACTTTATTAGCACTGTTATGTTTTAACTGCCTGAATTTGCTATTAAATATTTTTAAATTACAGACTTTATGTATAAATGTAACATATGCTCTTGACTGAGAAATTACTTATTTAGCATGCTCATGTAAAATATTTGCATTTTGTTACAGTTTAATATTTAAAAATTTCCCTACTTTAGTGCACATTTTACAAAAGTGATTATCAAAAATAAATCATGAACCAAACATAAAATGAAAACAAAAAGTGCTTATGGAAGGGAAAAGCTCTATATCTTCATTGAGGTGGTGGCTAAACAGTGTATATATATATATACTCATCAAAACTTACTAAACAGTATGCTTAAAATAAAATTTATTTTGCATGTTAAATTTATTACATTAAAATTATTTGATACAAATCATATTTCAGTGAATGTGAAAAACAAGTTTAAAAAAATGTACCCTGTGTATCACTTAGGATAAAATAATTATCCTCCTTTAGGAGAAAATACTCAAGTTTCCTGAACTTAATAATTATTTTATGAAGTTTTTTCTTTTTTTCTTTAAATAGCACCATAGAAACTTTTTGGTTGCAGCACATAGTATATCTTTCTGATATATCCATTTTGAAGGACTCAGTCTGATTATTACTATTGTTGAACTCATGCTGGGTATGCATATAAAACATTTATTTTTTATTTCAAATAATTGGTCTTAATCTCAAATAGGTTTATAATTTCTCTGAATTTGCAAGTGTTTACATTTGGAAGTTCTGAACTCAAACAATGCCACTTCGATGGCCACTTTTAGCCAACTAAAAAAACAAAAGCACAATGACAAAAATAAATGTGTAATGTTTTTGCCATTCTTATAAGGTATAAGAAATTTGACAATCCAGCCATTCTATTTGTTCCACTGATATATTTTAACTTAAGGCATCTACAAAGAATTCCTAGCAAAATTCTCATCTTTTTAACATTCCTTCTCAGATTGCAGTAGAGACACCTGAGACTTCCCACAAGCACCTCTCAATTCTTTTGAACATACAAGATTATAATCATTCCTGACTCACAGGGAGGCTGATTAGTGGGACCAATGATTCTGGGAAGTTAGGAGTGTCACTTTCAGGCTAAAGCATTTATCTTCCAGTGGGTTCTCCAGTCCTTCCTGTTCTCCTAACACTTTAACCAAAGGAGCCCAATGCTCCATACTGGTGGTGCCTCTGTTGCATTTTTATACACTAACAACAAACTATCAGAAAAAGAAAATAAGAAAACAGTTAAAAATAGAACTATCCTATAATCCAGCAATTGTACTACTAGGTATTTACCCAAAGGATACCAAAATACTGATTCAAAGGGATATACATGCCCTAATGTCTATCACAGCATTATCAGCAATAGCCAAATTATGGAAAGAGCCCAGATGTCCATCAACTGATGGTTGGGTTAAGCAGATGTGGCATATATACAATGGAATATTACTCAGCCATCAAAAAGAATGAGATCTTGCCATTTGCAATGATATGGATAGAGCTAGAGAGTATACGCTAAGTGAAATAAGTTAGAAAAAGACAAGTAGCATATGATTTCACTCATATGTGGAATTTAAGAAACAAATGAACATATTGGGGGGAAAAATAGAGTCCGCTATGGAGAACAAACTGATGGTTACTGGAGAGGAGGTGGGTAGAGTGGAGATAGGTTAAACAGGTGAAGGGTATTAAGGAGGGCACTTGAGTGATGAGCACTGGCTGTTGTATGTAAGTGATGAGTCACTAAATTCTACACCTGAAACTAATATTGCATTGTATGTTAACTAGTTGGAATTTAAATAAAAACTTGGGGGAAAATAATTTTAAAAAGAAAGAAAACAGTTCCGTTTACAATTGCACCAAAAAGAGGGGTGCCTGGGTGGCTCAGTCGGTTGAGCATCTGCCTTTGGCTTGGGTCGTGATCCCAGGGTCCTGGGTTCGAGTCCTGCATTGGGCTCCCTGCTCAGCAGGGAGCCTGCTTCTCCCTCTCCTCCCCACTCACTCATGCTCTCTCTAGCTATCTCTGTCTGTCTCTCTCAAATAAATAAATAAATAAATCTTTAAAAAAAGAGTAAAATACCTACGAATAAATTTAACCAAGGAGGTGAAAGACCTATACACAGAACTACAGACACTGAAGAAAGAAATTGAAGAAAATACAAATAAATGTTGTTAGAAAGTGGAGGAAGGACAGTAAAGAATCTTCCAGGTTGAGAAGACACTTTCAGACCAAAAAACAAAGCAAGCCACTCCATACCATTTACACAGGCTTTTATTCAGGCAGTACTCAGCCCTTCTCCTGCTTCCATTCTCCACAGCTATTCTCTGCCCTGTCTAGACCTCAACCTACAGCTTTCATAAAGCAAAGAACATGGTAGTGAGGTCCCAGGGTAGTTATCGACAGGGGTGTTCTATGCACTGGTCATCTTACTAGTTATCTAAATTGGGGCCTTCTGTGCACTGGTCATATCTGCTAGTTATCTACAATGGGGCCTTCTGTGCACATAATAATCTAAAGTGGGATATTCTGTATGCCACTGTAAGATGATCAGAAAAAGCCTTCCTGCCTTCTGGTCAGGGCATACATTAACCTCCAAGGGACCTAGAACAAGTAGCCCCAAGGGAGGTCATTGTGCAGGCTTGAACAAGATGGAGGGCCAGAGATGAAGTCAGTATTGTCAGTCACTGCACAAATGTAAAGTTAGTCAATACACATGACCTGGAAGAATTAACCTTAATATTAAAAATATACATATCACCTGAAGCAATCTACATTCAATATAGTTGAATGCCTACAAAAACTTCCAATCAAAATTCAACTGGCATTTTTCACAGAAATAGAATAACTCTAAAATTTTTATGGAACCACAAAAGATTCCAAATGGCTGAAACACTCTTGAGGAAGAAGAACAAAGCTGGAGGCAACACACTCCCTGATTTCAAACAATATTACAAACGTATAGTATCAAAACAGTATGCTAATGGCATAAAATAAGACACACAGATCAATGGAACAGAACAGAGAGCTCAGAAAACAAAACAAATAACTAAGCATATATGGTCAATTAATTTACAACAAAGGAGGTAAGAATATACGCTGACAAAAGGACAGTCTATTTAAAAAATGGTATTGGAAGAACTAGACAACCACATGCAAAAGAAAAAAAAATGAAACTGTACCACTATCATAAACCATATGCAGAAATTAACTTGAAATGGATTAAAGGCTTGAATGTAAGACCTGAAAACATAAAACACCTAGAAGAACATACAGGCAGTAAGCTCCTTGACATCACTCTTGGTGAGGTTTTGTTTTGTTTTGGATTAGCCTCCAAGGTAATAGCTACAAAAATGAAAATGAATAAGAGTATATCAAACTAAAGAGCTACTGCTCAGCAAACATTCAACAAAATGAAAAGGCAACATACTGAATGACAGAAGATATTTACAAATCATGTATCTGAGAAAGGTTTAATAGCTAAACTATATAAAGAATTCATACAGATCAATAACAACAAAAAAAAAAATCCAATTAAAAACTGGACAGAGGCTAGAGAAAGAACAAACACAATCCCTAAACAGAAGGAAGAAAATAATAAATATTAAAGCAGAAATAAATGATACAGAAACTAAAAACAACAACAAAAACCAATAAAGCAAATCAGTGAAACCAAGAGCTGTTTCTTTGTAAAGATTAACAAAATTGGTAAACCTCTAACTGTACTCATAAGAGAGAGAAAGAGACAAAGAGGACTCAAACAAAATCACAAATCAGAGAGGAAAAATAACAACCAACACCACAGAAATACAAATTGTAAGATAGTATTATGAAAAATTATATGCCAACAAATTGGACAACTTAGAAGGAATGGATAAATTTCTAGAAACATATAACCTACCAAAACTGAAGCAAGAAGAAATAGAAAATTCAAACAGACCAATTACCAGCAAAGAAACTGTATCAGTAATCAAAAAACTCCCCAAAAACAAAATTCTGTGACCACATGGCTTCATAGGCAAACTCTACAAAATATTTAAAGAAGAGTTAATACCTATTCATCTCAAACTATTCATGAGGCCAGCATTATCCTGATACAAAACCAGATTCAAAACCAGATTTGGCACTGGCACAAAAAAAGGGAACTATAAGCCAATATCTCTGATGAACATAGATGGAAAAATCCTCAACAAAATACTAACAAACCAAATCAAACAATACATTTAAAAAAATCATTCACCACTACCAAGTGGGATTTATTGTCAGGATGCAAGGGTAGTTCAATATTCACAAATCAATCAACATGATATGTCACATCAATAAGGGAAAGATAAAAAACCATATGATCATTTCAATAGATTCAGAAAAAGCATTTGACGAAGTACAACTTCCATTCGTGATAAAAACCCTCAACAAAGTAGGTTTAGAGGGAACAGACCTCAACTTAATAAAAGGCCTTATATGAAAAAAAAAAAAAAAAAAAACCTCAGGAAACGTCATACTCAAGGGGGAAACATTCAGAGTTTTTCCTCTAAGATTAGGGACAAGATAAGTATGTCCACTCTCACCACTTTTATTCAACAGAATTGGAAGTCCTAGCCACAGCAATCAGACAACAAAAAGAAATAAAAGGTAACCAAATTGGTAAGGAAGAGGTAAAACTTTCACTACGTGCAGAGGACATGATACTATATAATAGAAAACCCTAAAGACACCACCAAAAAACTACTAGAACTGATAAATGAATTCAGTAAAGTCACAGGATACAAAAATCAATGTACAGAAATCTGTTGCCTTTCTATACACTAATAGTTAAGCAGGATAAAGAGAAATTAAGAAAACAATCCCACTTACAATAAGACCCAAAACAATAAAATACCTAGGAATAAACTTAACCAAAGAGGTAAAAGGCCTGTACTCTGAAAAGTATAAAAAATTGATGAAATAAAGGAATATGACACAAAGAAATGGAAAGATATTCCATGCTCATGGATTAGAAGAACATTGTTAAAATGTCTATACTACCCAAAGCAATCTATAGATTTAATGCAATCCCTATTGAAATAACAGCAGCATTTTTCACAGAACTGGAACAAATAATCCTAAAATTTGTTTAGAACCACAGAAAACCCCAATTACCCAAAGCAACCTTGAAAAAGAAAAACAAAACTGGAAGTATCAGAATTCCGTATGTCAAGTTATATTACAAACCTGTCATCATCAAAACAGTATGGCACTGGCACAAAGATAGACACATAGATCAATGGAACAGAATAAAATGCTCAGAAGTAAACCCACAATTACATGGTCAATTCATCTTTGACAAAGGAAGCAAGAATATACAATGGGGAAAGACAATCTCTTCAACAAATGGTGTTGGGAAAATTGGACAGTTACATGCAAAAGAAACTGGATCACTTTCTTATACTATACAAAAATAAACTCAAAATGGATTAAGAAACTAAATGTGAGATATGAAACCATAGAAGTCCTAGAAGAGAGCATAAGCAGTAATTTCTCTAACATCAGCTGAAGCAATATCTTTCCAGATGTCTCATCTGTACCTCTGAAACAAATAATGCAATATATGTTAAGAAAAAAAAAAAGAAGAAGAAGAAGGTAGTGGGAGGGGAAGAATGAAGCAGGGGAAATCGGAGGGGTAGACGAACCATGAGAGACGATGGACTCTGAAAAACAAACAGGGTTCTAGAGGGGAGGGGGGTGGGAGGATGGGTTAGCCTGGTGGTGGGTATTGAGGAGGGCACATTCTGCATGGAGCACTGGGTGTTATGCACAAACAATGAATCATGGAACACTTCATCTAAAACTAATGATGTAATGTATGGGGATTAACATAAGAATAAAAAAAAATAAAAAAAAATAATTAAGAAAATTAAAAAATAGAAATAACTATTGTGACTATACCTCTTCACAGCAAAGGAAACAATCAACAAAACTAAAAGAAAACCTCCTGACATGGAGAAGATATATGCACATGACATATCAGATAAAGGGCTAGTATCCAATATACACAAAGGACTTATAAAACTCAACAACAAAAACAAAAAAAGCCCCACAGTAATACAATTAAAAAATTGGCAGAAGATATAAACAGACATTTCTCCAAAGACAACATACAGATGGCCAACAGACACATGAAAAGATGTTCCACATTCTCTCTCTCTCTCTCTCTCTCACACACACACACATACACGAATATTATTCAGGCATAAAAAAGAATGAAATCTTGCCATTTGCAGGACATAGACAGCACTAGAGAGTATAATGCTAAGTGAAATCAGTCAGAGAAAGATAACCATACAACTTTATTCATATGTGGAATTTAAGAAGCAAAACAAATGAACATAGGGAAAAAAAGGAGAGAGAGACAAACCAAGAAACAGACTCTTAAGTACAGAGAACTGATGGTTACCAGAGGGGGAAGGGGTGGGACGATAGATGAAATAGGTGATGGGAATTAAAGATCACACTTATCATAATGAGCACTGAGTAATGTACAGAATTGTTAAATCACTGTATTGTACAGCTGAAGTTAATATAACACTGTTTACTGGAATTAAAAAACTTAAAAAATATATAAATAAAATAAAATAAGAAATGGGCAGAAACTCTGAACAGACATTTTTCTGAAGAGGACATACAGGTGGCCAACAGGCACATGAAAAATGTTTAACAACACTCATCATCAGGGAAATGCAAATCAAAATCACAAGGAGATATCACTTCACACCAGTCAGAATGGATAGCATCACAAAGATAAGAAATAACAAGTGTTGGCAAAGATGTGGAAAAAAGGAAACCCTTACGCACTGTTGGTGGAAATGTAAATTGATGCAATCACTATGGAAAACAGTATGAAGTTTCCCCCCGAAAATTAAAAATAGGACTACTATATGACCCCCAATTCTATTTTTGACTAATTATCTGGGGAAAAAAAACACTAATTCAAAAGGATATTTGCACCCCTATGTTCACTGAAGCAGTATTTACATCATTATTTACAAGACATAAAAACAACCTAAATGTCCATGTATCCATCAATGATGAAAAAATAAAGATGTGAGATACACACACACACTCGAATACTACTCGGCCATAAAAAAGAATGAATCCTTGCCACTGCAACATGATGGACCTTGAGATTATACTAAGTGAAATAAGTCAGATAAAGATAAGTATTGTATGATTTCACTTATATGTAGAATCTAAAAAACAAACAAAAACAAAACCCATACAGAGGATAGACTGGTAGTTGCCAGAGGGGAGGGGGCTGGGAGGATGGGTGAAATCGATGAAGGGCATCAAGAGGTACAAACTTCCAGTTACAAAATAAGTTATGGGGGTGTAATGTACAACATGATGACTTATATTCAATAATATTGTATAAGAAATTTGGAAGTTTCTAAGGAATTAATCTTAAAATGTCTCATTACAAGGAAAAAATTGTAACTTTGTATGGTGGTAGATGGTAAACTAGACTTATTGTGGTGACCATTTTGCAATATATGGAAATGTTGAATCATTATGTTGGGCACCTGAAACTAATATAATGTTGTATGTCCATTATTCTTCAATAAAAAGAAATAAACATCCAAAGTAAATTGGATGTTTATTTAAAGTTAATTAAATTACTGATGTAATCGAAAAAATTTTTTTAAAAAGATTTATTTATTATGGAGGGGCACAGGAAGAGGGAGAGAGAAACCCAAGCAGACTCCACACTGAGCACGGAGCCCAACGTGGGGCTCTATCCTGCAACCCTGAGATCAGGACCTGAGCTGAAACCAAGAGTGAGCCGCTCAACCAACTGCACCACCCAAGTGTCCCATGTTCTGTAAAGTTATCTTTAAAAGTGGCTCAATATCAAGGTTGTAATGACATGATCCTGAAAATAGCAATGCAATTCTGGAATGGTTTTTGAACATAAATAACTAAAATAAAATAGATTCCAAATTCCTTTAAATGCCAACCTCCAAAACAACAATAATAACAATAAAACCCACCCCTAATCAAAACAACAACAACAAAAAACTCTGGTTTACTTTTTCTTGAAATCTGCCATAATTACTTCTAATATGTACTTAAGTTCCAAATATACCTCAACTAAAATTTGGAATATTGTAAACACAGGTCTGAGAACAAGAGTAAAGACAAAGTGAAATATACTCCTCAAGACTTCTTGAATATGTTAAATGTGTTAAATCTTAGGGATTCTGATATGCCATTCATACCTATAACTTAATGTAATTGTTTTTAATCTTTATTTGCCTTTAAAATATGCATTTGATTCTTCTGAAATAATGTGCATGTAATCGAAAACTTATAATTGGTGTTATAATTTTTCCAACATCAGTTTTGTTGTAATTAAGAGAACTGAACTACTGTATATATATTTTCTGGGATGAGGAAAGTATTTTCAAATCTACAATATAAGCAAGTAGTTATTCCCATATCTTTTAGGCCTAAGCAAGGTTTTAAAGACTAAATTAAAAACTAAAAGCTGGGTTGTGCTCTAAAATTAAAAAACTAGACAGCAGATGATGAGAAAAGCAGCTTCTGCATTTGCTGACAGTTATCCTTGCAAATTCACCTGGCATTCAACCTGAAATATAGTGGCCTGCTACGTTCTCTGGTAAGTTTTAAAAGAGAATCAAACATATTATATGTGTTAAATCACTGATCCACTCAATGATTTTAATGTTATTTAAGAATAGGGCTTACAGAGTTCATGATTAAATTACCCTAAGAAAACATCATGAATAAATTCATCTTTAGATTATATATTTTTAAATTATTTTCAAAAAAAAACTTGGTGCGGTTTATGAATAAAAATATACAACTTGCTATTGTTACGTACATGAAGCATTGAAGTGGATACATCTCCGGAGGTACAACCCATTTTTATTATTTTCCTTCATTATCACTGTTGTTGCTACAACTGTCACCTAAAAGCCCCTCTATAAATCATGGCTATTCAAATAAGCTTGGGTATAGGACTGCATCTCTTAGGTACAGATAAATATTTTGTTCTGTCTTAAGATATTTCGTCAGTAAAACTAAGATGAACATGACTGATCTTTCTATTGCAAAAAAAATAGAGTAAAAATATGCTTTCATGTTGTTAAAAATTAGGATCAGCCAACATTATTTTCTATCAAAATTTATTAAATTAAAACCAATTCTTGCTCAGGGTAGAAGCTGAAAGAACTCCCAATGGCTAAAACTGGAATAATTCGAGCTATGAGATAAATAAGGATAGGTCAGGATTATAATCTAAAGAGCAAAATAAATGTCCATGAGTCCATGGGACAGTCCTATGATATAAATAATGAATTAAGAAATAAATGGGAGAGGGGTGCTGGCTGGCTGTCAGTGCTGAGAGTGCAACTTTTGATCTCAGGGTCATGAGTTTGAGCTTCACGTTGGGCCTGGAGCCTAATTTAAAGAAAAAAAGAAAGAAAAAAAGCAAAGAAAGAAAGGGGACATAAGGGACAAATCTTCCTTTCAGGAAATTTCTTTTTTTTTTTTTAAGATTTTATTTATTTATTTGAGAGAGAGAGAATGAGAGACAGAGAGCATGAGAGGGAGGAGGGTCAGAGGGAGAAGCAGACTCCCCGCTGAGCAGGGAGCCCGATGCGGGACTCGATCCCAGGACTCCAGGATCATGACCTGAGCCGAAGGCAGTCGCTTAACCAACTGAGCCACCCAGGCACCCCCTTTCAGAAAATTTCTAATAATAAGTGTAAATAAGGGAAATAGAAAATCACTATTAGAACACTGCAGTAATAGTTGCTGTAGGCAAGTAAGAAAAAAGTGCATATTTGCATATCATCAACATATCCCCCACCAAATATTTTTAATTACTGTGATACATAGGTCTACAAACTCCTCGATACTCCTTTCTTTGGAGGTAGTAAATTCCTTTCCTCTTCAGCATGTCCTGAGTTTAGCAACTGACTTGTAACAAATAGAGCATGGAGAAGGGGGGGATACTAACCTTACAGTGGAGAAGCCTGGCAGATACCACCTTAACCAAGTGATCATGGTTTGTATATTAACCATAACAAATGAAGTTATCTTGTACTTCCTGATAGAATAAGAACAATTGCCTCTGTGGTATTTTTTTAAAAAAAAAAAAAAAAAAAAAATCCAAAACCCCAGCCGACCCATGAGAAAACATCAGAAAAACCCATGTTGAAGGACAACTACTACAAAGTACTAGATCAATACTTCTCAAAAGTTTCAAGGTTATAAAACACAAAGAAAGACCAAGAAACCAACTTATATTAGAAAAGACTAAGGATAGGGGCGCCTGGGTGGCTCAGTTGGTTAAGCGACTGCCTTCGGCTCAGGTCATGATCCTGGAGTCCCGGGATCGAGTCCCACATCGGGCTCCCTGCTCAGCAGGGAGTCTGCTTCTCCCTCTGACCCTCCCCCTCTCATGCTCTCTCTCTCATCCTCTCTCTCAAATAAATAAAAAAAAAAAAAGAAAAGACTAAGGATATGTGTTGAAAGAGATGTAATGTTGTATCCTATATTGAATCTTGGATTGGAAGGACATTTGGGGAAAACCTGGATGAATACAAATAAGGTCTGTGGTTTAATTAATAATGTTGCATCACTATCAAATTCATTTTGATATATATATGATGGTTATTTAAAACAACATTAATTGAAGCTGGGAGATGGATATACAGAAACTCTCTAAACTATCTTTACAACTCTTCTGTAAGTCTAAAATCACTCTGAAATAAAGTCATTTTTGTTTGTTTTAAAAATGGGCTATTAGCTATAAACAGATATTTAAATACATATGACAAATCGTGTATGGGGGTTCTTGCATGTGGATGTGACTTGAAAACTCTAAAGGAATGCTTTTGGTCAAGAATTTTAAATAATCACATTTTTCCATGAAAAATGTTTTTCTTCTCAGAAGTTGCAGAGAGAATATGGCATTTCTTGATACAGATTATAGACTTTTACATATTTTTGTGTCTAAATGGATGGAAGTAGGATGGCTAAATATTTTAAGAAAATATACCTTACCAATTAAAGACAATATTAACTGTGTCTCCTGGCAATATTTATTATTCCAAAATCTCATGACTTCTCCTCCTCATAAATCTTACCATATTTACATCTTATCGGAATATTATCTACTTTCTTTCTCCAAGAATATTTGGTTTTGTTTTCCTTTTTGTCATCCTGCTTTAAACAAACTAGCTCTACATTTTCTTACAGTCGCCACTCCCTCATAAATCATGGAACTCAAGGCTATAAAAGTGGTTTATCTTAACCACATTAATCATCTCAGTCTGATCACCTTGCTCACAATCCCTGACAGGCAGCCTATCATTCTTTAACCTCACGCTGGAGTGCTATCCATCTGGTTCTGTCTAGAGGCCAACCCTGGCAATGACCTTGCCCACTGTACTTTTTACAAATCTAAAGGTAACCTACTACATCTTTACTCAGTTAAATGTAAAAGAAAAAAAGCATAATACAGAAATATACATACACACACATTTATACACACATATATAGAAACATACACATAAGGCTATTATTTATTTGCAAAAGTATATATATCATAGCTTTGGGTAAAAGATTGCCTCAATGCTCAATAACTACCCTATGTATTTTTTATCTTAATTATTAATTACATTTCTAATTATTATTATCAGTAGAGTTATTTATTCTATACTTTTTACAGAGGAACAATACTTTCAAAGTGTGCTAATAAACCAATTGTTTTGTTACAGTCTTGGTTGATGTAATTGTTCATTATATATACCTCACCATTTTATGGAGCTCTCAGGCCATTAGTTATAACCTTATTTTAGCCAATAACCATTTATTTCTATTACTTCCATGTAAGGCTTTACCTAGTTGGAGAGTCAGATAATGAGATAGGGTGGAGGAAGAAGAGGAGGCAGAGAGTAGGAGCGCAGAGGTCCGAGAGAAGTGAGAAGGTGGAGAGAAAAAGGGAGAAGAACAAGAAAAGAGATGGAAGACTAGAACAATGGGAGTCTGACTTTATAATATGCCAACATCTGGTGCTTTGAAAATAATGAAATCACAAATTTAGTGAAATAAGTCGGCAGAAAGGGGGCACTAAAGATTCTAAGTTGGTAACTGGGCTTTTGTAGTGAAAGATAATAGTTTTTGAAATGTTATTATTCTGAGATCAGAAGACTCACCCATTTTCAAAGAAATAAGAAAAACCTTCATTACCAAGGCAAATACACATTTTGGATTTTTCTTGTCCTAGGATATAAACTGCCTGACAATTTTTTTTTTTTTTTACATTTTGAATGTATTAGTTCCATATATTTCTGTGTGAAAAATTACCACAATATTTAGGACCTTATAACAATGCACCTTTGTTATCCCAGAGTTTCCATGGGTAAGGAGTCCCAGCAAAGCTTAACTTGGTTCTCTGCTCAGAGTCTCACAAGGATACAATCGAGGTGTCAGCTGGTTTGCATTTTCATCTTAGACTCAACTGGGAAAGGTAAGCTCCCAAACTCACTCAGGATGTCCACAGGACTCCTCTCCTAGTGGCTGACAGAAGACCCCATTTACTCAATGACTGTTGGCGGGGGGGGGGTCCCCTCGGCTCTAGGCAGCCACATGCAACTCTCCATAAGCCAATAACGATATGGCTATTTGTGTCTTCAAGGCTAGAAGGAGAATTTCTTGCTCCAATCTACAAGATGGAGTCTTACAGAACATAACAATGGCAGGAGTGGCTTTCCTGTCAACTTCACCATATTCTATTGGCTAAAAGCAGTTACTGGTTCCACCCACACTCAAGGAGAGGGGATTATAGAAGGGTGTGACTCATGGGGGGGGGTTCTGCAACACCTGAATATAATAAAATCTTATATTGAAACTCTCATTCTGAATTTCATAAATGTTCTTATTATGCTACAGTTGAGCATATTTACACTGAACTACTAAAAAAACATAAATATATTTACTGTTAGGGTAAACTTTGTTCAATAAGAATAAGCTGCTTCATTTTTATGGTATTCTAGTGCATTTATTGGTGTAAGATGTCTGCAGTATTTCAAAGAAAATCTTCGGAAAAGGGGACTGCGTTTTGCTTTCTTTTCAATTTGCATTCACTCTGTATATTTGGAAACATTCTGCAGGCGCCCTCACTAGGAAAACACAGGATACTGAGCTTCCCTTCATCTTCTGCTTCTCTGAATCAGGTTTCACATGTTGTAGGGCTTTCAGGAATATTTCCATCACATTGATTCCTTCTTCCATTTTTTTGTTTTGTTTTCTGTTTTATTTAGCACTTAATTGGCAGCAAAAAGAATGGTCTGGATTATGGCAGAGGCCATTCCAAATAGGTCTTCGACAACAAGGCTAACGAGTGGAAATCTCTGATCAGACATAGCTCTGTGGGCTGAATTGTGTGCCTGAAAATTCATACGCCAGCACCTCAGAATGTGGCTATCTTTGGAGATAGAATCTTTAAAGGGGTGGTTAAGTTAAAATGAGGTTATCAGGGCGGGCTCTAGTCCAATCCAACTGGTGTCTTTAGAAGATAAGGAAATGTGGACACAGGAAAGATGGACATCTACAAGCCACGGAGAAAGGCTTCAGAAGGAACCCACCCGGCTGTCACTTTAATCTTGGAATTCCTAACCTCCTAAGATGTAGGAAAATGATTTTTTTTTTAATTTAAGCAACTCAGTCAGTGGTAGTTTGTTACGGTAGCCTGAGCAAACAACACACGACACAGGCCCGCTGCTTCATATAAATCCTGTTTTTTATCACAACTTGAACCACAAAGCTTTTGACTGGGGATAGGGGTTGTCTCAATCAGCCTGTCAGATGCAAGAATCGTAGCCACATGCTACCCCTCTGGCTGCCCCAAAGACCTCAGTCAAAGCTAGACAAGCTCTCCTGGTCCCAGGCAGCGGTCTCGCTTTCCATCCATCTACATCAGGATGCCAGCTAGGGAGGAGAGAAGATGATACACAAATCATTACAATAGCAGCAGCTAAAGCCTTTTCTGTGAATGGCCAGTATGAGTCAGTATTTAAAAAAAAAAAAAAGTTTCAAAGGTGTTTTCTATTATGAATTAAATCTGGGAATTTACAGAGTAGAAGGGTCTCCATACTTTAATGGAGTCATAGGTGTTGATGATTCCAGAAGTAAATGTTTAGTTTAATTTTGACCAGATCCAGATCCAGAAAGCATGGAAAGTTTCATTAGTAATTTAACTAACAACATAGGGATTAAGATGTAAGGGCCAGTATGGGGGGTGGAGGGGAGAAGTAAAACGTTAATATTATGACACTGCCAATTATTTCCACAGTCCTCCTGAGGGATGTTATTATTTATATTCTTAATTAAGAGCTGTTTCTCTGGCAACAAATTCTCATGAGAAATCAAATCGTGTTTTGCTAAGAAGGCCTTGAAGCATTCCACTTGCATGACTTATATTTTGAGAAGCAAACCTTGGTATCATTCCTGAATCCCTCTTTATTGTGGTCTGCATTACACTCCTTGATCTCAAGTGATACTTGCATGCTCAAATAGTGCCGGACTTTTCTTTGATGTTATTTTGTCTGCTCCTTGCTCCAAGGTTAGAAGTTAATAAACCCGGAACCCAAATAATAATTTAAACTGTGTATCTTTTCTGCTAAAGGAACCCTAGATTTCCTAGATTGTTTTTTAATAATTTTTTTCCTAGATTGTTTTTCTTACGAAGAAATCAAAAGAACTCTAGTTCTAGAAAGGCAGTGATGAACTATGTAATATTTTAATACATGTATGATAATAGTTTATAAAACAATCACATTATAATTGTTACATGCAAATATACATGTTCCAAAGGCCTCACAATCTTTCCTTGAGAACCAAGAGGAATAATAGGAAAATTTTTATGAATTCTTTCCACATGAAGTATAACTTTCTGGCATGGTTAAGTATCTGAAGATAATACAGCACCTATAGTTAAAATACACAAACTTTCCAAATTAAGACAATAAAATCAAATGTTCTGTGTCTTTACCCACATACCATATTTTTATGATATTAAATGCTCAAATTTCCAGGAATATATAAAATAAAAATGCTGATAGGAATACACCTCTTCCTCTAGATGCCTATCCAGCACATCTAATTAGGTTTAAAATATAACTTACCACACCTTAGCAAGACATAAGATAGGTCATTTTTAAGAGTTTATGAGATTGGGATATAAGTGTGATAGTCCGAAGGATACAACTTAACACATGCATTGTTCTCAACAGACATTCTCCTGAGACAACTAATTTGGAAAATATGTGCTGGCATGTCTTGCCCACCATGCCCCAAATGCAGCTGTTGTCTTAAATGATTACTTAACTCAGATTTTGCATCAGTGAAAGCACCTGTCCATAACCGAGAAAGTAGTCTTTTCAACATGATTGCAAAAGCAGTATAATACACAGAACTTTGGGAAGGAAAATGAATATAAAATCAAAGAATTATGTTGATGGGCTCATATTTATTTACCTTATGTGGCTTTAGTATTTCCCACACCTTTATATAAACAAACGTCTTATCCTTCAATAATATACATTTCAGAAGATTGGTAGGAATTTCATATAGAGGAGGTTGCAACAGTTAAAATATGAATAGCAAACTGTCAGGTAAATTTCTACATATTGTGGGGCATAATTGCATGTAAAAACGTAAATGGAAACTCTTTTTTTAGCTCACCAGTTATTTCAATTAGTCTATGGTTAAGTGTAGGTTCCTCAGTTCCTAACTCTTTGAAGATGATTTTATAAGTCTTCATCATAAAATGTCTCCGTAAGTTTATACTTTCAGTGGTAAAATTTGGATTCATTGAAAAGCACTGAAAAAGAAGCTCCTAGCTTACTAAAGCAGCCTCTGGAAAATGCCTTTGCTAATGGAGAGCCTGCTGTGACCAAGTTTCAAGGCCTTGAGCATCCTGCTTGGTCTGCAAATCTGCCCTGTCACCTGACTTCATAGCTTCTGCCCCATCCTTTTATTAGTTTGCTGGATAATCTCTTCTTGGCAAACAATATAAACTTGAATAAGGAACAGAACTTCTGAGAACATGTTATGCATGGTTTCTGATGCTTTTTAAAAAAATGTTTCATAATTGCATTTTATCAAGTTTACAGAAAAAGTACAGAAATCAAATGAAAATGTGCCATTACCCAGATTTAAGGATTGATTATATCATCTTCTTCATATATATGTACATATAGATTAAATAAAATACATATAATCTATTTGCTCCTCTGAGTGTATGATTTAAATGTGTGTTAATAGTGTTAATTTTCATATGAAGAGTTTACGAATTGGTTTTATTTCCTTTTTTTCATGCTTAACTCTGTGTGTGTTTAGGATTAAGATATAGGTTGTATTTTAAGTTCTTTAGTTGGTATATAATTCCGGTTTAATTATTTTGTTAATATAAGACAGGAATTATATTGACATGATTACAGTTTTAAAATAAACTATGTAAATTAAATTTTATAATTCATAATTGTCTATATGTTCAGTGATATAATAAAGAACCTGTACTCATAAAATAGGCATATGCTAATTATTAAAGTTCTTTTTAATGGATCTATAAGGCCAGTAACTGAATTACTAAAATAAATGTTTTGATATTATGTGAAAACAAATCTTTAATAAGTTACCCATTTAAAACTTATTATTAAAAAGATTCTAGTTTCACATTGAAAATGGTTTTTCACTCTAGGAAAATTATGATGGTAATTAAAGAATACCACATAGTAAAACTACTATTTCAGAAGTCTTTGCAGAATCAGACCTATAAATACAGAGAACTGATGGATGCAAGAGGAAAAGGGTGGAGGGATGGGCCAAGTGGTTGAAAGGGAGTGGGAAATACAGACCTCCAGTTGTGGAATGAATAGGTCATGGGAATAAAGGGCATAGCACCAGGAATACGGTCTGTGACATTGTAGTAGCGTTGTACGGTGACAGATGGTAACTACACTTGTGGTGACCATAGCATAATATACAGACTTGTCAAATCACTATGTTGTACACTTGAAACTAATGCAACATTGTATGTCAACTATACTCAAATAAAAAATTTTAAAAATAAAATTCATTTAAAAAATCTTTGTACGTTCTTGGCATCACAATAAATTTCCACCTTCTTTGTGAAGACTGCTTGATATCTTTTACCAAAAGATTTGAAAATAATTTACTGACATACTAAATAATAAGTGCTTAATCTTAGGGTGGAGTCAGTTCACATGAATACAGTTCTTTTTATTGGAATGTATTTGGCAAGGGGAGCTCAAGTGGAACATTAGCAAAATTTAACTGATAGTGAATATTCTTTTCTTTTTTTCCTGTAATTTTTCCCAAGGTTCCGGGGATCGAAAAACTATTCTCACCTATTACACATTGTGTCTGACTCTCTGTGTATTACTTGCTGCATGGTCGATTTCACGGGTTGTTCTGTTCGTCAATGGCATGTCTTCCGGAACCTGAATCTGCGTTAGCACCTGGTGCAGAGGATCTATTCCTTGTTCTATGTCATGGTGATTGAGCGTGGATAAACTTACCAAAGTAGTTAGCGTCCCCAAGGCCACAGCAAATATGGCACATTCTTTATCCATCTTTCCTCTCCCTGCTTTTGCTTCAAGTCCTATTTGCTGATTTTTTGGACACAACTAAATTTGGCTGATATCAGTAAAGAAGTGGCCATGTAAGCCATGGAAGAGCAAGTGAGATTCTATTATGCCTTCATTAGCATCAGTTTGTCATTTCAATCTTGATGGCTGATCCCTCAATCCAAAGTAATGTTGTAAAGAGAAGAAAAAAATCATCGTATAACCATGGCATAGAGAGAGAACTGCTGTGAAAGTCACATTTTGATAAGTAGGCTTTAATTTGTTTACTTATCAAAGTAGGAAAGTTGCAGTAAATACAAAATGCCCACTTTTATGACATAAATGAAATACTTCTGATAATACTATTCTAGATAATTTACTCTTGAATTTATTCCATCTACATTTATAATATAATTTGGGTTTTGCTTACTCATTATCATAAAGACAAACATAATATGAAGGGAGTGTAAACAGCACCGAACACAACAGAATAATAATAGTAACAATGTGACAAGACTTTTAAAAGATAAAGATATGTCTGTTTTTATAACTTATGTGCCAAGTGGAGAAAATACAGAACTTTAAACCTTTATACATTGAGCATATTTAATATGTAACTATCAGTGTAAATAAATACAGTGGAATTAAAAGGAAATATGGCAACCCTAAGTTTTATACTGGTTTTTTTTGTTGACATTTTGAAGATTAAATGCTGTCTGATAAAACACACCTCCTTTGGTCAAACAGGTTGACAAAGCTAGTCAGGTTCCATCTTTTAAAAAAGGGAGGTATTTTTACACAAATGTGGTCACTTTTCAATTATACACATATAGAATGTGCCAACTTTGAGAAAAAAAAGTAAAACATTTATAATGACTGCATTAAAAAAACTATAGAAAATAAAAATGAACAAAAGCAGCATAGGAAAACAAAAGGGACAACTAACAAAGGTTGATATATTTCATGTGTATTTTTATGCTTATGTACTATGTATGCATTTATAATATTTTTTAGACTTTATATAAATAATCAAATACTTTAGTAGGGATATCAGAATTATCAAGACTAATACATTTATTTAAAGCAAGGTTCATTTGTAATATGTCAAGAAAGCAAAAACAATTTAATGCCCCAAAGTGTTCTGGAAATCATTAAATCTTAATCCAACAGAATGTGGTTGCCTTGCTTACTGCTGCATTTCTTCAAGAAATGTTATTTGATTAAATTACTCCCTTAATTAAAAAAAAAGAGAGCGAAAAAACCAAAAAGGATTTGAGTATTGTACTCAGAGTTTATAACTATGTAACCTACACCCACACATGTGCAGACTCCAATCAAATGTCCTTTTACCTAAAAGGATAATATAACACAAGCATGTTCCATACGCCCGTTTTTTTCTTATGAGTAAGTTTTTGGAAAAAAGAGTTGTTCTTAGTCTCAGATTGAATTTTGAAAGTAAACATCATTCAGCCTTGATTCCAGTCTCTTAATCCAACCAGCAAGATAAATGATAGATTATGAGTTAATTGTTATAGTCTGTATACCACTGATTAGTTGCTTTCCAGTTGTAGGAATTTGAAAATATAACGATATTTCCAACCGCTGCTGAATTAATCCATGAATACCAGTACCTCTGGCTTAAGGTAACAGCTAGGAAAAAATGATGTTTCTTTGCTCTTTGCAAATGATTTGCATCACTTGGAGAATTTACAACTAGCCATCTTACTTTGTGTTCTAATTTTGTCATTTCTGTAAGATAAAAACTATGGAGATATGTTAACTCTGGCTCAGTACATTGCCTTCATTTCTACTGAGCTCCATTTTTCTTTTTTTTTTTTTAAAGATTTTATTTATTTATTTGAGAGAGAGAATGAGAGAGAGAGAAGGAGAGGGAGGAGGGTCAGAGGGAGAAGCAGACTCCCTGCCGAGCAGGGAGCCCGATGCGGGACTCAATCCAGGGACTCCAGGACCATGACCTGAGCCGAAGGCAGTCACTTAACCAACTGAGCCACCCAGGTGCCCCAAGCTCCATTTTTCTATTTGTTTGGGTTGATCTTTTTCCTTGAATGCAAAGGCAATAAGGCAGGGAAGGTAGAAATCTAACTGTTCAATATTTACTTATCAAAAATTTATGTACTTTATATTATATAAAATTATACATACATATGTGTGTATATATATGTATATATAGAGAAGAAATATTATGCACTTTATATTTTGTATATTTTATATATAATTATACATACATATATGTGTGTATGTATGTGTGTGTTTATATAGAGAGAGAGAGAGAAAGAGCACATCTGAGAGAGAGTGCACATGCCCTGCAATATTCTAGGTGGCACTGGGGACAGAGTAGTGAACAAAACGAAGCAAGGGGAATATAACTATATAAATAATATTGTGATGTGTGGGAAATTCTAAGTAGAAAAAAGAAAGGAAGGACAATAGGAAGTAATTAGTTACAAGGCATTCGTGTGCTAGCCCACAGTAAAGTAGGCTGGGGACTCAGCAGCTTCTTTGAAGGATACATAAATAACCATTGATTATAGTCTGTTTTCTTCTTTTTTTTTAACTTAGACATATTCCCCAGAGAGGAATACTCCATCACATGTCAGAACAGAATTAGCTTGGCTACTAGAATTCTGGACATCCAGCAGGGCAATGGGGGCTTTCACTTTTCCATATGCATACATTTATTCAAACCTCCCTCTAATAGTACAGCACTTCCCACCTAGCCCCTCTATGGCTGGTTTCCATTCTTCCAGAATCCCTTAAGCTCAGCCTTTCTGAAGATTCCAACTTCTCATCTTTTGCTACAGACTGGGATAGACAAAGGGGCTAAAAAGAGCCAGGTGCTCTATCCTCATTTTAGCATTTCTCCAAACACCTGGTTTTGTAGGAACAT
Organism: Neomonachus schauinslandi; assembly: GCF_002201575.2. NCBI lineage: Eukaryota > Metazoa > Chordata > Mammalia > Carnivora > Phocidae > Neomonachus > Neomonachus schauinslandi. Next base: position 6,777,250 of record NC_058416.1, read on the forward strand.
ATTCCTCAATTTTCTGAGCCTTTCAAAGGTTGTGCTACAAAGAAGCTTACTTCTTGTTTCCTCTATGACAGACATTTAGGTTTCAACTTTCTTTGCCTTGCTAAATCAGTTCTTATTTATCCACTGGTCTTAACATTTTCCAAAATGTTGTTGACATCTCTCCTCTAGTGTTATCTCCTTCCCTGGGTTCTTTGTGAAGGTTTGGATCTTTTTCTTTATTTGCTGTCATTTAAGTGAGTATTGAGAAGGAAGATAGGAAAGTGTGTGTATTTCCTCTATGTTATTTGTACAATTATTCTAGAATGCAAATTGGATCATTTCCCTCCTACAGAAAATCCTCCTTGGTTCCTATTCCTCTGAAGATAAAGCTCAAACTCTTTAACATGGCCTTCAATGTGCTTCCTGGGTTGATACCTGTAATAGTCATAATAGTAACTACAGTAACATAGTAATATGTGCCAGGTACTGTATTACCTCATTTAATCTTCAAAACACCCTATTAGAGGACTTGTTTTTAATCCCTCTTTTACCGGTTCAAGAAAAATAGGCTTCCAGAAGTTATCTCATCTACCCAAGATAATACTAACTGGCCAGTTACTGGACCTAATGAATTTAATCAGATTCCGAACTGATTAAACAGCTGGTTTTCCACACTATTCTACAGCTGCTAGGAAGGTGTGGTATGGCGTGGTATGAAATAGTATGCTGTAATAGATAAATAACATAGTGAAGGATAAGACAGGATAGGAAAGGATAGGATCTGGTAAAAGTGTGTGCAGAACAGGATACTTGTACCACAGTGCTTGTATCTCTGGCTTAATCACTTATCACTTCATGACTCATTAAACCTGAATTCTATTTAACCTGAACTCCTTTCAGCTTTTCAATTTTTCCTAACTTCTCATCCTTCTTTCCCAAGGCATGAATCAGGCAATTCCAGGTGCATGGCATGAAACATACTCCCCAACACCCCCACCCTTCCAGCAGCTCTTCTTCAAATCTAAATTTAATGTCCCAGTTAAGAAAGCTTTTCATTTCTATCGAGCACTTAATCACAGTGTACTGCAATCACCTACGATACACCCGCATTTCGCTTAGTTTTTGTTTCATGAAGGATCATCTATTTCCTTATTATAGCCTCATTACTTTCCTTGTTCTGGGAAGTGTCCTGTATTTCTTAGTGAGATTATAATAACTGTATTAGTTTCCAATTGCTGCTGTAACAAATTACTACACACTTAATGACTTAGATCAAAATCTGCTCACTAATTAAGTAATTGTGGCAGCCAGGATGCATTTCTTTTTGGAATATGTTTTCCTGCCTTCCAGTTTCCCTTATCCTTGGTCTGTGGGGTCAGGTATTTCTCATATCAAATCACCTGACACTGATTCTTGTACTTTCCTCTTTCACACTTAAAGAGACTTGGGATATCAGGCACACCCGGATAACCCAAGATAATCTCCCTATTTTAAGGGCAGCTGATCAGCAACCTTAAATTCCATCTGCTACCTTAATTCCCTTTTACCATATAACCTAACATAGTCACAGGTTCCTGGGAATAGGAAGTAAACATTGTTTTGTGTGCATGCACACATATGCATACCACTGGGGATAGGGAAGAGTGTTATTACACTTGGCAAGATAAACAATACCAATTTGGTTACCTAGTCTAATGAAATAATGTGTTTTACATATATTACCTGAATTAATCTTCATAAATAACTCTTCAAGATAGTTATCTTTATCTCAGATTTGAAAACAATGCACAAACATTCACAATGCTGAGTGCCTAAGATTTTTTCTTCTTCCCAAGGTTTCTTACTGTGAAGAATACGGTGAAGTATTCTTCTATTGCTCTAGCCATTAATTTTACTCTGTGTCACACACTGTGTAGGATTCCTTACCAACAGGCCACTAATGGTTTTCCTGAAACAGTTGTCCACAGAGCCAGCTACTCAAGTCTTCTATCACTTTTTTTTTCTTTTTTACGATTAATGAATACTGTTCTACGCTGTCAAAAGCACCTAGTCTAATCTAATACTTCACCTATACAGCACTTACTTCTGAGCATTATTTAGTATGCTTTCTAGTTTACAAGAGGGTTTTATATAATATGCATTAAATAAAAATATATAAAAATATGTATCTAATATAAACATTATATATAATATATAAATCAGAAATACCTGTGTGTTGATACCCAGAAAACTGATATCTAAAGAACCATAGAGGCAGATGATAGACAATGTTGAGACACAACACTCCTCAACAGATAAACTGCCCAACAGGTAGTATGTTATCTTATTCTTTGCTATATGCCCAGCACCTAGGCCCCACACTGAGTATTAGATACCATATTAGGGTATCGGAGGGCTGCTCTAACAAAGGACTACAAACCAGGTGCCTTAAAACAACACATTTCTTCTTTCACAGTACTTAGTGCTAAAAGTCTGAAATCAAGTTGTCCAGAGAGCTATGCTCCCTCTGACACACCTGGAGGGAAGAACCTTCCTTGCCTCTTCCCAGCTCCTAGTGGTTTGTCTCCTCTGTAAGCCTTGGAGTTCCTCGACTTGCAGCTGGCCTGTTCCTATCTCTGCCTCCATCATCATGTGGTGTCTCCCCCTGAGGGTCTGTGTCTATACTCTTCTTAGAAAGACACCAATCCTATCAAATTAAGAGTCCATCCTAGTCATCTATAACTTCATACCAGTTTAACTAATTATATCTGCAACAACCCTGTTTCCAAATAAGATCGCATTCTGAGGTTCTGGGGCATTCATCCTTCAACATATCTTTTGGGAGGATGCAATTAAACTCATAACAGATATTTAAATAATTAATAGCTGGGTAAATTATGTAGTAGTATATAAGGGTCTGTTTAAAATATTTAGTGCAATACATGCAGACACAAAAATTTGCCCAACTCCATTCTGAACTACTAAAAAGCACACTTGGCCTGTGCTGTATACCACTAAGAGTAGACCTTAAGAATAAAAGACCCACAATACAGAGGAGGTAGGGAGTGGAAAATTAAAAAGTAAAGTGTTGAGGTCCGTTGCTCCCTAGACCGTTTCTGCTCTTCAGATGATATTTTAGCAAAAACGTCCTCAGCCTCAGTCTGTGAAAGTGATCATCAAGCCATGGCAACAGCCAATCTTTGACTTTGCTTGCAGCTCCAAGGCCAGCCACTTGATGATTTCACCATCCCCTCCGCGCTTGCTAATAAGTGAGGAGCAATTATATTATATACAAAGGCAGATTTGCTGTGAAGCTAATGAAGATTAAGCTTCGGGCCTTCCAATTGCATGGGCTCCTTCCAGGGGCTTGTACCTAATTTGGTTTTAGTAATGTTGTATGCATTTTTAAAAGATTATTGCCCACACTGCATAAGCTTCAGGCCTCACAAAACCTGGATCTGTCTTTGAACAAATTCTAGGGATAGCCAATTAATTATCTTACATTTTGATTGGCAGGCTTTTAGTTCTCCAGAAATGGTAAAATGAAAATAACACATTTTAAGCTGGCATAATCAGAGAGTATTGTTCTATATGGTGCAGAACACTAGCCTCTCATTTGTTTTGCCTTTTGTAGATGTGTGGTGAGGATTGTTACATTCAGTGAACACATAAAGAAGTGTGAACCTCTCTGTGACGGGGAGGGCACAGGCTTAAAAGAGGAACATGGACCAGAAGCCACCTCATCAAAGAAGAGACTATACACCACTGAAGAGTCCTATTCTCAGGACCACAAATGGACACACAGGGTTTAGGTGAAGCACAAATGAGGAAACAGTTAACTAGTTAGCCTGGGGATCTAACTGAATTTTTTTGTTTGTTTTTTTGAAGAACTAAATCCTTCAGAAGCCAAAAAGTACCTGAAGGAATTTCAAATGTTGTGATGCTCAGGTGCACAAATATTCTTGATAAAAGATTGTGATGGGCACTTCTTAGATCATAGCACACAGGTGTGGTGGCCTAAAGAGCTTGCTCCACATCATCCGATCCTCCATCTTGATCTATTTTATCTCCCGTGTTCCCATTTGCTTCTTAACCACACCCTCTCCTATCTTGACCAAATGTTGACCCTGATGACTTATTTCTAGTTTAAGCTGTTTAAAATACTGTTGACATTTACCTGTACCTTCATCAGTTCTTTGTTCCAATTCCAACTTCCTGTTGAGGGTACTCAGGTTTTACTCTTCAAGGCAGCTACCTGTGCCCCAAACCCACCCATGAAAATCTCCTATTCTTTTCTTCTATCAAAACTCTCCAGCCCACTAGGATGCAAAAAGAAACCTAGCCCACTGGGATGCAACAAGATAAAGTGATTTGTTTAGCAACACATGCAAAAGTGAAGTAAGAAGTAGAACTAATGTAGTTATCTCTCCTATTTTTCTTTCCACCTTTAATGCCTTATGTAGAATATGTAGAATCTGTTCTAAGTAATTCCCATAAATCTCTGCTTTTCTAGAGGATAGCCATTTCATGAAAGATCCGAATAGAAACTGCCTATTCCAAAGGAGGAGGAGGAGGAGGAGGAAGAGGAGGAGGAAAAGAAACTGCTTATTCCAATAGGGACCAATATTCACAGTGCTGCTTAATTCAGCTTCCACAGAATGCAAAAACTATATTTTGCAATGCAATATGCTCATTAGTTATTACATGAATTAAACTGCCTACCAGTCATCAATATTATTACCTTCTATAACTAGAAGCACAACTTTCATCCACAGTTCTTTTCAGATATTATCAACTATTTAAATATGCCATATTTCACTATAATAAATATATTTTTGGATTTCAATACTACTCATTTGAATTCATTTTGTTCATACCATATGTCCATATTTATATTGACCAAAAGTTTTTAAAAACACATTGCTACTCTGTAGTTGAATACTTCTAAAATATATTTTTATAACTGAAATCATTTCCTTAATTGTGTTTTTAATCTGAACTCACAATCTAATAAAATAGATTTATTCACTTGAGGAGCAAGATTGCAGAGGAGTAGGAGACCTAAATTTCATCTAGTCCCAGGAATTCAGCTGGATAGGGACCAAACCATTCTGAACAACTACAAACTCAACAAGAGATCAAAGAAAAGAATAGCAACTCTCTGAACAGAAAAGCGACCACTTTCTGGAAGGTAGGACATGCGGAGAAGTGAATCCGAGGCGATATTCAGGAGGATAGATGGTGGGGGAGGGAGCCTCCGTCAGCCTCTACTGGCAAGTGATAGAGCAGCGGAGCACAAAATCGGAACTTTTAGAAGTCGGCTCCACTGAGGGATGTCGCTCCAGTGGCTTAAGCAGGGGGTGGAACCCTCACGGGACAGTGTGGTCTGAGGACCCTCAGGGTCACAGAAAGACCAGGGGTGCCTGAGAGTGGCAGAGCTCCCAGGTATCGGAGCAGGGAAGCCGGCTGCAGAGATGGAGCCGAGGAGTGGGCTCTCAACTCGGGGTTGCCAGAAACCATGATCTGCGGCATAGTTGGACCACTGCTCTTCCAGCAGGGACCCAACAAGCGGCAGATCCAGGGAGACTCCCCTTCCTCCCCCAGGAGGAGCAGTGCAGGAGTGCACCGCAGGGATCTGCTGGGTTTGGAGACTCCACACTGAGTCGTGTGCCAGAGATAGAAACCCTGGGTCACAGGCTGGGGGAGCACGGAGTGCAGCTGGAGACCGGGGAGACAAGAGTGATTGACTGCTTTTCTCTGGGGCTCACTGAGGATTGGGGCCCCGAGTTCTCAGCTCCTTGGGTGGATTGGGAGGCCGCCATTTTCACTCTCGTCCTCCAAAGCTGTACCAAAACCTTGCAGGGAACAAAAATTCCTGAGAGCAAACCCGAGCAGATTACTTAGCCCAGACCCGGCAAGAGCGGGGCAATTTCGCCTCTGGCAAAGACATCTGAGAATCACTGCAACAGGCCCCTCCCCCAGAAGATCAGCAAGAACACCCAGCCAAGACCAAGTTTACAGATTAATGAGAATGGCAGAACACCAGCACTAGGGGAATACAGCACAGAGAATACATGGCTTTTTTCCCTGATTATTTAGTCTTTCAAAGTTAATATTTTAATTTTTTTCTAATTTTTCTTTTTCTCTTTTTCAACGAACATCTTACCAATCCCTTTTTTAAAAAAAAAAATCTTTTTTACTTTTTTATTTTTAGAGTCATATTCTATCCCTTCATAGTAGTTAACCTTATTTCTGGTATATATATATATATATATATATATATATATATATATATATATATAT